>NW_024412391.1:87412423-87499339 GCF_014898765.1 Herpailurus yagouaroundi | reverse complement strand
AAGAAAGAAAGAAAGAAAGAAAGAAAGAAAAGAAAGAGAGAGAGAGAGAAAGAAGAGAGAGAGAAAGAAAGAAAGAAAGAAAAGAAGAACGAAAAGAAAGAGAGAGAGAAAGAAAGAAAGAAAAGAAAGAGAGAGAGAAAGAAAGAAAGAAAAGAAGAACGAAAAGAAAGAAAGAGAGAGAGAAAGAAAGAAAGAAAAGAGAAAAAGAAAGAAAGAAAGAGACGGGGGGAGAGAGAGAGGGAGGGAGGGAGGAAGAAAAGAAAAGGAAAAAAGGCGTTTGTGGTCACTTATTGAGAGTCAACACGCCACATGGCTGCGGAATAAGACTGGAAACTGGGACAGCAACAGAACTGTTACCCAAAACAAATGAACTACCACTCCATTAGACTGCTGCCCGGCCTGTACAATAAGTAACACATTATCTAGTGTCTGCCCTATGCCAGCCATTCTGCTGAGAGCTTTTCCTCTGCGTATTCACCCATTCAATTCTTTCAACTATTCTAGACGTAAGGATTATTATTATTACCCCCAATTTACAGATGAAAAATGTAGAATATCAAAGCCTCACAGCTTGCCTGTTATCTTACAATTGATAGGACAGGACAAGTGTTGAAAGCTGAGGAGTCTAATTCCAGCTTCAACTGAGGTTAACCACGATTCTATTCAGCCTTTCTTGTCCTCTGACACGAATAGCTGCAGAGGCTGTAGAATCCCCACCCCATGTGCTCTTGACCAGCATGAGCTCTACCGCAGCTCTAGAGAGTTCCAGCCCACTGATGGCTTCCTCTCGCAAATGCCTGCATTGTTTCCTTATATGTGGGCTTTCTCCAACACCGTGGGAATTTGCTGGATGGCACCCGCAGGGGCAATCCTCAAGCACTAGGGACGGGAGATGGTGGATAAATACCCAGTGTCCCCATTCTCTGGTGAGATGATATTGAAGCACATTCCAGGCCATTTTCAATGTTCCCAGAATGACTGACCCCAGCTGCCCACAGTGGCAACCTGCTCATCAAAGCACCCTTCTCTGTCTTATTTTCCCCTTGTTTATTTGTGTTTCATGAGATCATTTCCCTAATAAATTCCCTCCACCCAAGTCCCTGGATCAGGATCTGCTTTAGGGGAAACCCAGCTAAGTGATTTCTGAATCACTCTTAAATCTTCCACTAACTTTAAGTAATTAAGTAATGACTTAATTTAATTTATTCAAGAGTTTAAGTAATTTATCTTTTTAAGCATACCATGGATAGCTCTGACATTAATTATACACGCTTTGATTGTTTTATGTTCTGAGCTAAACTAGAGCATGTCTTGGGGGAAAATAAAAGGGGTTAGCACGACTTTCTTCTAGGTCATTAGCTAAACCCAATAATAGGTTTAGGGAAGGAAAGATGGCAAAATAATGGGAAAGGAACATGAGACAGGAATTTTTAACATAATCACTGTAACTCAAGTACAATGTATGTCTTTGCCCACCCTGTCACCCAGCAGTGGATTTCCAGTACCAAATTACAAAACTGCCCCCATTCTCAAGAATATTTCTGAGAGGGATGAGTTCCTTAAATCATTTCCTTTTTGGATAAGCTCAAAGGGAGTTGTTGGTACTTAGGAAAATAAATCATACTGGATCTATCAAACTGGAAAACCAAATCATGCCACCCTTTGCTACTGCATTCCGAGGTCACAGTTGTCCCTCTTCTAATTCCAGGAGTAATTTCAGGAAGCAGTGGAAAGTGTTATTGATTAACCAGTAATGCTAGGTTTCTGCTTCCTTATAGAATGAACAGTGCAGACTTAGAAACACCTTGGGAATGGGAAAAGCATAAGGCTTCTTGGGAAGGTATCCTAAGTGCAATCTTACTTTGTAGCAATTTTTTATTTTACTGAAAAATAACATTTTAATGATTAAATGTTGCATTCTACTGCCGGTTGTTGCATGGAAAAAAATAAGGTGACCTGCTACCAGAAAATTATTGACATTTCTCAAACATACAGCTTTTGCATGGACATGTTGCTTTAAGATGCTTCATATGGTTACTGTTATAACAAATATGTAAGCTTTATTGAACAATACGGTAAACAACCACAAAAAGCATGCATAAATTGTTAGTAGATTCTGCAAATTATGGCAGAATTCATTGGTGGACTGTGTTTCATCAAAATATTCTTTCCCCCACTGAAAAATGAAAAGTTTTGTAGCACACAAAAGACACGGTCCTTTTTCTTCTTACCAACTTTACACTTTCCTTTCCAGAAGTCAAAGCACAGAATATATACAACCTTCTCAGTAAATGTAATAAAACTACAACTGAAAACAAGTAAAATGTACAGGACATTATCATAAAAATGTAGCTACTTATCCAGATTAACATTAAGGTTAGAAAAAAATCAAAGATACCTGTTTTTATTTTGAAATTCACACCAAGTGAAATTAAGAACATGCACTAATGACAGGAGGCATCTCCTTAAACAGCATTAACTTCTTACCTTTATTTTGACCTCTATGTTCTGTGCTATTCTTAGCCCTCAATGACCAAACACTTACAATAAAACTGTCGGTGTGTTTACCAATTAGGTCAGAGCACAGAATTTTTTATTTTTTGGTTATTTTTGGTGTTATGTTGTTTGCTCTCCTAAAATGGGTGAAATTACAATTCTCTCCAGAGACAACCATGGTTAATATTAACCAATACTTCTCCCCTTGGTGCCTTTCCTTTGCTGTTGTTAATATAGTTTATAGTTTTGCCTTTTTAAATTAATATTATATAATAAGCATTTCCCTTCCTATAAAAAATTTAATTTGAGGTGAATGAACAATATTCTACAGTAAGTGCTTACTTATTACCCTAATGCCATATGTTTATGTGCTTTGCATATTTCATTATTGCAAACAACTCTGCAAGTGTCTTTATCTTGATTCCTCTAAAGAGATTTACTAGAATGCGAAGGATGGTTATTTTAAAATAGAATTATTAAGTCACTAAGAATAGTCACTTTAATGTTCTATACACCTACTGTCCACGTTCTTTCTCCTCAGCATGGCATCAACTTCTATATCTTACTATGTATTAGGACACATTAATTATTATGTTTAATAAACATTTGAATGACTAAATAACATATTTGAGCCATCTTTATCTACATATATCTAATTATTAGCAAAACCAAATACTTCTTCATATATTGACATTAAGATTTCAGCTTTTATGAGTTATTCAGGTTAATGTGCTGAGGTTGCTGTTGTTGTTAGTTTGTTGTTTTCTAATCTATTTGGCTGTTCTTTTGTAAAATAACTACCATTATCTGTAGTTATTGTTGGAAATACTTTTCCCACTTCATTTTTCTTTTAATTTATTTATGGTGTTTAAGGGGAGCCTAGGTGGCCCAGTTGGTTAAGTGTCTGACTCTTGATTTTGGCTCAAGTCATGATCTCACAGTTGTGAGATCAAGCCCCATATCACAATTCTCTCTCTCTCTCTCTCTCTCTCTGACTCTCTTACATACAAAGTAAATATATGCATTTATGGTGCATTATGGTGTTTTTAGAGTTGTTCTAATACATAGTAGGGATAGTAATCTCTAATACTTCTTAATTCATTTACTCTATTCTTAAAGATAAATTTTAGAATTTGTTAAATTCCCAAATTAATGCTGTTGAAATGGTGTTTGGATTTTGTTAAACAACTAATAATAAGAAAGACTGACATCTTTACAATATTTAGTTCTCCTAGCAATAAATTTTGTAATTTTTTTTTCATGTAACTCCCATACCTTGTTACATTTTCCTAGGTGTTTTGTATATGGTGTTACTGCTGGTAGGTATGGAATCTCTCCTTCATTACATATACAATTATAAAGGAAAGCAGTATTTCCTGTACATTGATTTTGTATTTGATCACATGCTTAACTCAATTAGTTGTAAGTTTTTGTTAAAAGTATTATTCCTTTATTATATGCAGATCAGTGTTTAATACTCTTTTCCATCTGACAAATATAATCATTTTAGTGAACAATCTGTATTTACTAGTGTGCATTCAGATATTGATTTTATTCTCTCTCCCAACTTTCAACCCATTCTCTGGATTTAGTATTTTCTAAACCCTGGATAAAATCCTGGAAAGATCCTGCAGCCTTCCCAATCTGTCTTAGGTAATGAATGCATAGTCCTTTCGTTCTGGTATTAAAATAATGTAGTTCAGTCCAAGATCTACATAACTCTACTCTGCTACAATATAACAGTAAAAGGCAGAACCCCTGTGCAAGTTCAAGTCCTAGGTTTCCTGTAATTTTAATATTTGAGATAAGCTCTACTTAACTATAGAGGTTTATGTTTTTAATACATTCTTATATTCTGATATTATTTCAGTATCTAGTTTCCTAAATTATATTAGATTATATATCCTGATTTCCAAACTGTATTCCAAGGCATGCTAACATCCCTTGATATGTTAATAGGAGTTGGGGCTAGTGGAGTAGAAAGGAGAAAACAGTTTCTCTGGCCACATTCGTTTGGAAATCACTGCTTGCTACACTTCTCCACTGAGATTCATAATATATGTCAGCATATTAATGTAAGGAATTCTCTACAAAAATAAAATATTTGCCTCCAGTTTAAATGTTGGTTGACCTTGGGATGCATCTAGACTAATAAAATATGATGGAAGAGATACTGTGCAAGTTCTAGAGTCCACATCTCAAAAGCCTTGTTGCTTCTGCCTTTGCCCTTCAACGGTATTCTAAGAGCAGCATATAAGCAAGTCTCTGTAGCCTGAAGGATTAAAAAGATGAACAAGAGAACCAAGTAACTCCATATAACCAATAGCCGGCACCAGCCAGACAAGAGAGTAGGGCCATCCTGGACTTTCTGGCCCAGATAACCTACTAGCTAAAAGCAACCACTTAATGGAGCCCCCAAGTCCAACAGGACAACCAAGCGAACTCTCAGAATCATGAGAAATAGTAAATCACTGTTGTTTTAAAACAGGCTCAAAAACTCAAAATTGTGACCCACGGGCCACATTTAGTCCATCTGTTTTTGTACAACCCTCAAGCTAAAAATGGACATAGGAGTGACATCCCGAGGTGTAACATACATCATTCCTGACTGTTACTCCTCATAAGAATGACTACCAGCTATTTAAGAACAAGACACCACTGAGAGAATTCTTTTTTTTTTAATGTTTGTTTATTTATTTTGAGGGGCGGGTATAGAGAGAGAGAGAGAGAATGAGAGAGAGAATCCCAAGCAGGCTCCATGCTGTTAGTGTGGAGCCTGACACTCGGCTGGAACCCATGAACCGTGAGATCATGACCTAAGCTGAAATCAAGAGTCAGATGCTTAACCGACTGAAACACCCAGGAGCCCCATTGAGAGAATCCTACAACAGAGGGCTGAGACTTAAGTGCCCCCCCCCCCCGCCCCACAGAGACCAAGACAGACTGCATTAGAAGGGCAAGACAAGTGGTGACACAATGACCATACTGTTCCTCACCCCAGTCAGCATAGCACCACAAGGAGAGGTCTTCCCTGCGGCTATGCTTCCTCCAGTGAAAATGAGAACCCTCTCCAGCATTGTGGGTCACTTTGCAGGAACCCCTAGTCTGATCTCAGACCACAGAGATTACAGGAGAATCTGTAGGGCACAACCATTGGGGATCCAACCGTGAAGGAGAAAAGGGGAGGGGCTTGCAAAAACCAGTTCATACTTGTACTGCCAGAGCAGTCCTCCCAACCAGTGGCTTTGCTCATCTGCAGAGGCAAATTAGGGCCATACTCTGACCAGGGAACTCAGTGGAACACATATCTGCCCAATTTGGATCCTCAAACAAGGAGTTTTGAGGGCCCTAGAGCCCGGTTTGCCCACGCCCAGGCAAGGAGTTGAATCGCAGCCCCACCCACTGTGGAGAGTGGCCTCCAGCCCCATCTGACCAGGACTGATGACAGCTACCGGAACCTGTGCTGGCCAGTGGTGCCTAAGGTAAGAAATAAGCAGGCAGCACTAATCACCCCCAGAGCAGAGCTAGTACTGAGCATGGAGTAAGCCCATGCTATATACAAGCAGTAGATTAATTCATAGCCAAGGCTAATAGTAGCTCCCAGCCTCACCCAATAAGATAGCCTGTTTGAAACATTGAGAGTGGTCAGGAGCAGCCCCTCCCTCTATCACCCATGCAAGGGAGCTGAGACATAGCCTCACTCACTTTGGAGAGTATCTTCCAGGCCCATCTAACCAGAAGGGCCAGTCACAACCCCTGTAAACTGTGCAGCCCGGTGGCACTGAAGTGGAGAGGTGGGCTTCCTGAGCCCACAGTCTACAGAACAAAGCCAGTAGCTTTGTTTGGTCAGAGAATTTAGGGGCAGGTTGGCTTGAGTTAAAAACAACAACAACAAAAAAGAGCTTTGCCAGCTTTAGAGCTGCTTCTACGGTACCCAGGGAAGGAATCTAATTCATAGTCCCATTTATCACTGAATACAGCCATCAGCTGGTCCAACCAGGGAACCTGACCAAAACACACAGGAAGCTGCATGGCTCATTCGACAGCTCCTCAGAGAGTGGCGCCTGAACAGAGAGCATAGCTCATGGCTTCCCCCACCGTCTTCACCTGACCAGGAAGTCCAGTGCATACCCTGGCCTGATTTGGGTCCCCAAACAATGAGCTGTATAGCCCCAGGTCCCATCCTGCTGCCTTGCCAGGGCAGGGAAGCTAATTCATAGCTCCAGCTACTACTGAACATAGCACCCAGTCCCTACCATCTGGTAAGCCTGACAGAGAATCCAGGCAACCGTGGACCCATCCTACAACCTCACTTGGGCAGGGAGCCAAGAGCAGTCCTACACAACTTCCTCAGGCATCGGCACACCACCTGCACTCCCATCCTCACAGCCTGAACGGTTGCCTTGCCCCCAAAATAAATCATAATAACAGACCCCACCTGCTCAAGGACATTACCAAGAGACACACCCAGAAACCCAAGCTGCCTGGTGAAGAACTGTTTCTGCCAAAACAAGCCCATTAAGTGTGCATGTGATTACTCAAATGCAGAGATAAGAACATAAGGAAATCAAGGATGAAAAACAGAGAAATATGACAGCACCAAAAGACAACAATAAAGCTTTAAAAACTGATCTTTAAAAAAAAAAAATGGAGATCTATGAACTGTCAGACAAGGAATTCAAAACAATGCTCTCAAAGCAGTTTAGTGACCTTTAATAACACACCGACAACTAAATAAAATTAGGAAAAGAATGCATAAGCAAAAGGAGAAGTCTGACAAGAAAATAGCAGCCATCAAAAAATAATAATAATAATGAAACAGCAATCCCAGAGTTCAAAAATATAATAACTGAACTGAAGAATTCAATAGAGTCTCAAAAGTAAACTCGGCCATGCATAAGAATCAGTGATCTGGAGGATGGGACGTTGGAAATTATCCAGTGAGAGGCACAAAAGGAAAAAAGAATGAAAAAGAGTGAAGAAAACTTACAGGAATTACAGGACACACTGAAAAAAGAGACAATATTTGCATTATGGGAAATCCAAGGAGAAAAAAAAAAAGAGACAGAAAGTATATTTAAAGCAAAAATAGTTGAAAATGCCCCAAACCTGGGGAGAGAAATGGACAGCCATATCAATGAGGCCCAAAGGACCCAAACTAATTGAGCCCCATTTGGGATCAAAGCCCTATTTAGGATAAAATTTAATTATAGTTAAATTGTCAAAAGTCAAAGACAAAGAATTTTAAAAGCAGGAACAGAGGGGTGCCTGGGTGGCTCAGTAGGTTAAGCATCCAACTTTGGCACGGGTCATGATCTCATGGTTCATGAGTTCAAGCCCCGTGTCAGGCTCTGTGCTGACAGCTCAGAGCCTGGAGCCTGCTTCGGATTCTGCGCCTCCCTCTCTCTCTCTGTTTCTCTCCTGCTCACACTCTGTCTGTCTCTCTCTCTTTCCCTCAAAAATGAAGATTAAATAAATAAATAAATAAATAAATAAATAAATAAATAAAAGCAGGAACAGAAAAGAAAGAAGGTACATACAAGGAAACCCATAAGATCATCAGCACATTTCTTAACAGAAACTTTTCAAGCCAGGCAAGAATGGGATGACATATTCAAAATATTGAAATAAGCCAAAGCTGTCCTTCAGACTTGACGGAGGGACAAAGACTTTCCCAAACAAAGGCTGAGGGAGTTCATTACCACCAGATCTGCCTTACAAGAAATGCTAAAGGGATTTCTTGGAGTAGAAGTAAAAGAACAACAATTAACATAATAAAAACGTAAAAGGTAGTGTATATCTCACTAATAACAGTAAATATGTAGTTAGATTCTGCAATATGATAAGAGTGGTATATAATTCACTTACAACTTTTGTATGAAAGTTTTAAAAAATGAGGATAGTAAAAATAACCACACCTACAATAGTATTAGTTGCATGATATTAAAAACACGTAAATTTTAACAGCAGTAACCAAAAACTTGACAGGCAGGAGCAGTAAAAATATAAAGTTAATGAATTCTATTGAAGTTAAGTTGTCATCAGTTTAAAACAAGGTGTTATAAAATTAAAACATTTTACATAAGCCACAAAGTAAAATCCTGTAGTATTTTAAAAAAAGAACATGAGAAAGAACTCAAAACAGGGGCACCTGCAGGCTCAGTCAGTTAAGCATCCAACTTCAGCTCAGGTTACGATCTCACTGTCCGTGGGTTCAAGCCCCACATCAGGCTCTGTGCTGACATCTCAGAGTCTGGAGCCTGCTTGAGATTCTGTGTCTTTTTTGTTGCTCTCTGCCCCTTCCCTACTCGTGCTCTCTCTCTCTCCCAAGAATAAGTAAACAAACAAAGAAATTAAAGAACTCAAAACATACTGATACAAAAACATCAACACACACACACAAAGATAGCAGGATAAGAAACAAGAAACAAAGATCTCTAAAACAACCAGTACACACACAACAAAAGACAAAAGTAACCAAAAAAGAGTAGGCTTAGCTATACTTACATCAGACAAAATAGACTTTACAAATGATGAAAGGAGACAAACAGGGGCACTATATGATGCTAATGTGATCAATTCATCAAGAAGACATAACTGTAAATGTAAGTGCATTCAACACTTGGAACACCTAAATATATAAAGTGAAAACTAACACAGCTAAAATAAGAAATAAAATTGAATAAAATACAATAATACAATACAACACAATAAAATACAATAATACAATAATAGTTGGGGACTTTAATACCCTACTCTCAACAACAGATAGATCATCCAGATAGAGAATCAATAAGGAAACAGCAGATCTGAATAACACTAGAGACCAAATGGACCTAAAAGATTTATACAGAACATTCTATCCAACAACAGCAGAATACACGTTCTTCTCGAGTGCACATGGAACATGTTCTAGAATAGGCTATATGTTAGGCCAAAAAACAAGTCTTAGCAAATTCAAGAAGATTGAAATGATAGCAGGTATCTTCTCTGACCACAGTGGCATTAAACTAGAATTCAAGAACAAGAAAAAAACTGGCAATTCATGAATACATGGAAATTAAACAACACTCTCCTGAACAAACAATGGATCAAAGGAAAACTGAAAACATAACATGCCAGAAAAAGAGATCAGACTTGTGATTCCCAGAGGTGGAGTGGAGAGGAAGGAAGAGTGGAGAAAGGTAGTCAGAAAAGACAAACGCCAGTCATAAGATAAATAAGTACTAGGGATATAATGTACACCACGATGACTGTAGCTAACACTGTTATATGAGATGTAGGGAAGTTAATAGAGTAAATCTTATGAGTTCTCATTAAAAAATGGATTTTACCTTTTTAAATGGTTGGAAGGAATCAAAAGAAGAATGTCTCATAACATATGAAAGCTCTATGAAATTCAACTTTTGGTGTCCACAAATTTCTATTGGAATACAGTCATGTGGGGTGCCTGAGTGGCTCAGTCGGTTAAGCATCTGATGTTGGCTTAGGTCATGATCTCGCAGTTCGGGAGTTCAAGCCCCACATTGGGCTCTGTGCTGACAGCTCCAAGCCTGGAGCCTGCTTCAGATTCTGTGTCTCCCTCTCTCTCTGCCTTTCCCCTGCTCATTCTCTCTCTCTCTCTCTCTCTCTCTCTCTCTCTCTCTCTCTGTCTCTTTCTCAATCAAAAATAATAAAAATTAAAAAAAATTTAAAAAATTTTTAATATAAAAAAACGGAATACAGTCATGTCCACTCATTTAAGTATTGTCTACGGTTGCTATCTGGCTACAATGGTAGAGTTAAGTAGCTGTGATGGAGATCATTTAATCCACAGAGCCTCAAGTATTTATTATCTTTATAGAAAAAGCTTGCCAACTCGTTTTAAAGTGGTAAGTTTCAGTATGGTTTGCCATGCCACAA
Source organism: Herpailurus yagouaroundi (assembly GCF_014898765.1). Classification (NCBI taxonomy): domain Eukaryota; kingdom Metazoa; phylum Chordata; class Mammalia; order Carnivora; family Felidae; genus Herpailurus; species Herpailurus yagouaroundi. The sequence continues at coordinate 87,488,941 of NW_024412391.1, read as the reverse complement.
TAGTTAACTACGATTTTACAATTTTAATCCCATTTAATTCCTTTTTACTTAAACACTTCGCTTTATAGTTTGGTCTATAATTGTATTTCTAAATTTATTATTGAGTTTTAGAATATTTCATTGTAGTTGGTTCTTCTGAAGCTTACTGAAATTTTTTTTGTAACCTAGTCTATAATCGGTGTTTGTAAATGTTCCACAGACACAAGACTATGTGCTCTCTGTTAGCAGGGTACGTAAGGTGACGTATATCTAATACTTCCATCTCATTCAATATACTAAATAAATCCTCTTTTTAGTTCTTAATCTAGTTTAGAAAATACCATGTTAAATTATTATAAAATAATCATGTGTCTCACAATTTCTAACTTTCTAATGTTTTAGAATATATAACTTTCTATGTTTTGGAATATATTTCTATATCTTTCCATGCTTAAAAATAACTTGGAACAATCAATGACTCTTATTTTAAAGATACAGTATAGATCAATGACCGCCAGGAAGGGTCAGTCCCAGGGCTATGAAGATACAGACCAGCACTCCAATTTGCCTTTTTTTGTTTTCCTTCATTAAATTGAACAGAGTACTGAGACTTAAATAAACTCAGACATTCCAATGTCTGGATTTTTCTTTCCAAAGTTAGCAAATGAGAAAAAGAAAAACAATTCACAATAGAGGGAAGAAAAATCATTAAGAAAGGAAAATGTCAATTTATAAATTCAAAGATTAAAAGTTGTGTGTGTACCTGTGTGTCTGTGTGTGTGTGTGTGTTTGTATAAGTGTGGGGGGTGAGGTGTAGGGTGTTTACTTGTTTCCTTTCCCCGGCCAGTATTATTCTAAATATGAAATTTATAGAGAAAAGAGAAAAAAAGCAGTTATTCTGTGAGTGCTGTGGAAAAGGCATTGATAATCAAGAGATTCCCATTTTGAGCCTCACTAATGATCTATGTGTTATTGGCCAAAACATGTTAAACTAGAACTAAGGTAGGTTTAGTCTGACATTGGGAGCGGCGAGTAGCTTGCCAGGACTACTGTGGATCATCCAGGTGAAGGCGGTCAGGAGCAGCTGGTCACCAGGGAATGTTCCAGGATGCTGGACAGCTGGTGGAAATCAAGACCCAGCAGGGACGTCAGCTGTCAGCACTGGAAGAGAGGTGGAGTCTGCTCTTACTAGAAACATCAGTTATTGTAAGATCAAAAAGAGCAGAGGAAGGCCTATGCGAGGGCACCAAAGCTAAGAAGAGATAAGAATAGAACCCAAGCAGGGGCAAAGTAGTTGCAGAACAGAACTCGGTGTGAGCCAAAGGCAGGCAGGAAATTGGGCAGGGCAGGATGAGTCTGGGGAGTCTGAGGAGCAAAGCAGTGTCAAGAGACTGAGTCAAACTCCAGATTCTCTATCCAATTTGAAAGTCAAGAGCAAAACAAGGTCAGCCAGAAAAGGCTGGAGAGATGTGCCTACACCCTTCCCAAAGGAAGGCCTTCTGAGCTGGCTTTGTGCAGTCTCCCACCAGATCAGGGGTCTCCAGCCATGATGCTGTTAAATTCTAAGTTCTTACACTTAGGAAGGGGTTAAGTCCAATGGTATCTGAGGCCCTACCCAACTCCCCAAATGTTTAGGACTTTAGCATTCTATAAATCTAAAAATATACATTAAGTTCCAGTGGAGAAATGAGGGTATTAAATGTTTTATCCAGGGAAACATAGTTTACTGGACTCCCTCTCACAGCCATCACCCCCCTTCCCGCCCCCACACACATATATAAATATCCCACCACCACCATCTAATTCTTTCTACTAAAAGGCAGTATGGAATGGTTTATAGCCCTCCTGGAAAGAAAAAAATGGGGGTGGGGGGAAGGAGCGGGATGACATTCCATTTCATCCTGACTCACTTAAAGATATCATTCGATCCTCAGTCACAAAGAATTCTCCTAACAGGGTAGAAACAGCCCGGGTCACGAGGAGCTCGTTTGGAGTTGCAGTAGTTCCTTATACGATCCTATCCGTAAGCCAAAAGGATACATTCCAGGGCTGTGTTTCTTTCATTCTTTTTCCCTCCAGGCTGATTTTATAGTAACAACACACAGCCACTTAAAGCTATCTCCAAATAGCCAACATTCAGAAAACGTACCACATAAAATAGAGACATTTTACAAGGAACCATCTATTAGCTGATAATGGCAGCGCTGCCATGGAATGCAAAAGAAAACCAATGTGACCCTCACCAAAACATCAGATCCATTTATCCCAATCAGCCCTCTGCAGCAAATGCCAGATTAACCTACAGTATCATTCAAGGCATTATAAGAGGTTTGAGGGGGGGAGGCTGCAATAAACTAAACATGTAGGTTGAGGATGTATATAAATCACATGAATTGCAGCCTCATAAGATACTAATAGAAGTCAGGGGTGGGGGGGGGTGCGGTGGGAAGGCTGGCAGGAAGATTTTAAAATGTGATCACATGGGAAAGAGAACTTTAGACCAACCAAAGAGTTTCAGGGGGAGCGAACAATAAGTTTCTCTCTATATATTAAAAACATGTAGACATGGGAGAGTCGATGGTTGCCAGGTTTAGAGAGGAGAGGAATGAATCAGAGTTAAAAGAGACTTCCCTAGCCTCCCAGCCCTGGCAGAAGCATCATTGGGGGGAACTTGATCTCTGGGGCTCCTGAGTGCTCTCAGCCTTTCACTTTGCTCTCGGCCTCGCTGAGGCAGCCTGGGCTTTGATGATTTCTCTACTTTCTCCACATGAAAATCTAGTCTGAGGGGAAAGTCTGAGAAAACTTACGCTAAGGAATAAGAGTTCAAGCTTTAACTCTCTCTGTGCTGTCTGAAGCTTAAGAATGGACAAACTTAGGGTACCTGGATGGCTCAGTCAGTTAAGCCTCTGACTCTTGATTTTAGCTCAGCTCATGATTGCACAGTCTTGTGAGTTCGAGCCTCAGGTTGGGCTCTGCGCTGACAGAGAGTCCCCTCTGTCTCTATCCCTCCCCTCCTCACACTCTCTCTTTCTCATAAATAAATAATAACAAAAAAACTTAAAAAAAAAAAGAATAGACAAACTTTTGGGGCAAAAAAAAAAAATCTATAATTGCAGACCTCTGAAATCAGCAGTGTAAGGAAGGGTTATATTCCATGCAACAGAGGTTCCTTCCAGCCCTTCTAAATTCTATCATATAGGTGGACAGTGATAAAATTCTCTCTGTTCTCTGAGCAAACTACTTATTCAAATGAAGGCTTCATGCAAATAAATGAAATCCAATTATTAGGCAGGTGATACATAATATCCATTTAGAATTTAATTTTTTTTTCAACGTTTTTTATTTATTTTTGGGACAGAGAGAGACAGAGCATGAACGGGCGAGGGGCAGAGAGAGAGGGAGACACAGAATCGGAAACAGGCTCCAGGCTCTGAGCCATCAGCCCAGAGCCCGACGCGGGGCTCGAACTCACGGACCGCGAGATCGTGACCTGGCTGAAGTCGGACGCTTAACCGACTGCGCCACCCAGGCGCCCCTAGAATTTAATTTTAAAAAGAGATCAAATTCTCAATAACTGGATGAGGACGGGAAGATGGAACCAGAAAAGGAAGACAAGAGGATGAACTAAAATGGGGTTTAAGACAGGGATAAAGGGAAGGAGTGAATGATAGCTAGCCGTTAAGAAATTAAATATAAAGAAGAGTTGGCCCTTAAACAGCACAGAGATTAGGGGCGTCAACCCCACACACAGTTGAAAATCCGTGTATAATGTTTGACTTCCCTAAAATTTAACCAAGAGCCTCCTGTTGAACAGAAGACTTACCAATAACAGAATAGTCCATTAACACATATGTTGTGTATGTATTATATGCTGTATTCTTACAATAAAGTAAGCTAGAGAAAAAATGTTACTGGGAAAAATCATAAGAGAAAGTACATTTATAGTCCCATCTGTATGTATCGAAAAAATTCTGCATGTATGTGAACCTGCACAGTTCAAACCTGTTTTGTTCAAGGGTCAACTGTAGCTTCATTTTCTACTAAGAATAAAAATTAAGGAAATTACAGATGTTATTTAGCAGATAATTAAAGTCAATAGCTTTCAGGAAGGCCAAAATGCCCATTAAAACTTTGAAAAAACTTAACCATAAAAATGACACAGGAGAACTCATGGACATATTTTTTTCCAAGTTCAAAGGCCCCGGCTGAAGCTTTTCATAGAGACTATTAACACAGCATAGCAGCTAAGGAACGCAAAATGTGTCGTTCTTTACGAGGGTATAGCCACCAATGCAAGGAATAACTTAAATGGAGTGTTCACAAGTTCCAAATTCATCACCCTCACCAAGAAACAAGTGTCTCTTGAAAGGGAATAGACTATGGGCCGTTAAGGTCCATTTTGGTTTAAAAAACTAAGCACTATTAACAGTCTTCATTAAGAATAAAGTCTTTATTCCAAGCCTTGTGAGCTATTTTTAATTTTTCAAGAGAGTTGAACAGAAATCATTTAGCTGCAAAAAGGATATACAGGCCTACTACAATATCCTGCTTTCCTTTCACTGGGAGCAAATCAGTACAATAATCAATGATACTCGTATCATCCTAAGCAGGGTTTGATTGGCAGTTGAATAGAACTTGATTAAATAAAAATTATGGAATTCATGAAATATTTACAGCTTGGGAGAGAAAAACTTCTCAAAGATAGGGGGTTCGTGAGTAAAAAAAAAAAAATGATACAGGAGAAATTTGATGGTAAAAAAAAACAAAACTGGGGAACTGTGATTTGTGATTCTAGGGCATTGAGATTCTCCTAAAACAGACCGAACATTGCTGTGTTGGGCTAGCTGATCTCAGGCCTGCTCTGGTTCGTGATTCTCACTATGGTGTAGGTATCGTTATGCACATTGTATATATATATATGAGGACCTGAGGCTCCAAGAATCGGGGCTAGTTCAAGGCCACAGAGTTAGTGGAAGACTCTGGCCTCAAATTCAGGCCTTTTGACATTCAGTGATCATAATACAATCCTCTTAGGTTAGTTTAGAAAGTTTTCATCTCTGGCTACCATTTTTTTTTTTTTTTTTTTTTTTTTTTTTTTCCTTTGTCTTCCAAGATTTTATTAAAATTCAAGCTAGTCAACATACTCGTAATATTGGTTTCAGGAGTAGAATTTAGTGATTCATCATTTACATATAACACCCATTGCTCATCACAAGTGCCCTCCTTAATGCCCATCGCCCATTTAGCCCATCCCCCACCCAACTCCCCTCCAGCAATCCTCAGTTTGTTCTCTGTAGGTAAGAGTCTCTTTTGGAACCTGGATGGCTCATTCGGTTAAGCGACTTTTGGTTTCAGTTCAGGTCAGGATCTCATAGTGTGAGATCATCAGGCTTCTCTCCCTCTCTCTCCTTCTGTCTCTCTCTCAATAAATAAATAAACTTAAAAAAAAAGAGTCTCTTTACGGTTTGCCTCCCTTCTCTGTTTTTATCTTATTTTATTTTTCCTTCCTTTTTCCTATGTTCATCTGTTTTGTTTCTTAAATTCCACATATGAGTGAAATCATATGGTATTTTTCTTTCTTGAACTGACTTATTTCGCTCAGCAAAATACACTCTAGTTCCATCCACATCACTGCAAATGGCAAGATTCCATTCCTTGTGATGGCTGAGTAATATTCCATTGTTCTCTTTTTATCTTAACAACACTGGGAATTTGTCCTCTTTTCCCTTTGGCCACTTCTTCCAAACTTGGATGGTATTGCTCCTTGGGTAATACGTTGACTAACTGAAAGATTGTTTATTGAGTTCCAGAAACCCAACAGGCATTAGAAATAAAAATCAGAAGAGATATATAATCCCTTATGATGTGTCCATGTAGGTTCATCAATTGCACCAAATGTACCACTCGAGTGGGGAGTGTTGATAGTGGGGGAGGGGGATATATGGAAACTTTCTGTACCTTCTTTCTAAAACTTCTCTCAAAAACATTTAATTGTTTTAAAAAAATAAGAGGGGCACTTGGGTGACTCAATCAAGTGTCCGACTCTTGATTTAGGCTCAGGTCATGAGCTCGCAGTTCGTGAGATCAAGCCCCAGGTCCGACTCTGCACTGACAGTGTGGAGACTGCTTGGGATTCTCTCTCTCCTTCTCTCTCTGCCCCTCCTCCCACTCCTGCTCTCCCCCTCTCTAAAAATAAATAAATAAACTTAAAAAAATAAGAAATTAAGAAATGTGAAACTTATTTAAGAACTTTACTGTCTTGTCAAGGAGGACAACTGATGATAGTTGGGTGCGATGGATGCTTTGATGTCGCGGCATCAGAGGGGCTGTTTACAACAGACAAGTGAGGCAGGAAAGGCTCCTGGGGCTCGTGGTCATTTGGAAGGAATGGAAGCAGCCAGTGAGGCCAAGAAGCTTCATCATTTTAGTGAAAAGCAAAGAGCATATGGGAAGACACAGAGGATTAAAACACCAGGCCACGTTATAAGGAGTTGCAGGTGGTTCTTGGGTGACAAGGTAGGAGGCAATTACATGTATTAAGGCAAATAGTTCAATCTTTGTCCTCAAAGCTGTGGAGACTCCCTGAAAGACCTAGGCAGGGAAGCAGAAGGACCAAATTTGTCGGATTGAGACCAAGATGTCAGTTTTTATAAATTAACATTATATTCAGGCACCTTTGAAAATACAACTCCCTACCAACAGCCAAAAAACACTCTAGGTCCAACTCTCCAATATTCTAAACAAGCCAATTAAAAATAATTTGGGGAGCGCCTGGGTGGCTCAGTCGGTTAAGCATCCGACTTCAGCTCAGGTCATGATCTCACAGTTCATGGGTTCGAGCCCTGCATCGGGCTCTGTGCTGACAGCTCAGAGCCTGGAGCCTGCTTCGGATTCTATCTCTGGGTCTCTCTGTCCCTCCTCTGCTCTCTCTCTCTCTCTCTCTCAAAAATAAATAAACATTAAACAAATTTTTAAAAAATTAAAAAAATAATTTGAGCATCATGGGATCAAGCCCCATATTGGGCTCTGTACTGAGTGTGAAGCCTGCTTGGGATTTTCTCTCTCTCCTTCTGCCACTCTCCTGTGCCCTCTCTCTCTCTAAAATAAAAAAATTAATAAAATGATAAAATTAAATTTAAATTTAAAAATAAAATAAAATAATTTGATACCAAATTTTGGAAGTGATCAGATTAGATGAAGCTCTTTAATAAACCTTTGATTCAGTTCACCAATATTTATTTAGCACTTCCGCTTAGAAGGCCCTGAACTCCAGCACTTAATTTCATTGTTTTTTGGGGTGCCAGGGTGGCTCAGTCGATTAAGCGTCCAACTTCAACTCAGGTCATGATCTCACGGTTCATGAGTTCCAGCCCCATGTCGGGCTCTGTGCTGACAGCTCAGAGCCTGGAGCCTGCCTGCTTTGGATTCTGTGTCTCCCTCTCTCTCTGTCCCTCCCCCACTCACGCTCTGTCCCTCCATCTCTCTCAAAGTCTCTCAAAGATAAACATTAAAAAAATTTTTTTTAATAAAAAAAATTTCACTGTTTTTTAATACAGTAAACTCTGAAAGTAAGTAAATATTCAATCACATATCAGAAACTTAAGAAAAATCAGATCATTCAAAACCAAAACCAATTACTATTTCACTAAAGGAATTGTCACAGCATTGTAAAAAAGGTAAGTTTATCTTACACTGTTAATTTTTATTTATATCATCTTAGTGTAACCAACTTTTTAGTAACGCCTTCACTAGGACTATATTGACAGACACTTGCTTAACATGTGCAGCATTTTTCAAAAATCAATTTAAAAGTTGTCATCAGTTTCTTTCCAAGTTACCTTATTTTTTTTTCTCCCTGTGAAATTCCACTTGATCAGATAGTTCTTCCTTTGAGTTCTCTTTTCTCTTCTCTTCACCTCATTCTATTTGTCCAAGACTCATCTGGGGCGGGGGGGGGGGGGGGGTGTGCCGGGGTGGCTCAGTCAGTTAAGCATCCAACTTCAGCTCAGGTCATGATCTCACAGGTTGCAAGTTCAAGCCCTGCGTTGGGCTCTGTGCAGAGAGCTCAGAGCCTGGAGCCTGCCTTGTGTTCTGTGTCTCTCTCTCTCTCTCTCTCTCTCTCTCTCTCTCCCTGCCCCTCCCCTGCTCATGCTCTCTCTCTCTTTCAAAAATATACAAACATTAAAAAAAAAAAAAAACCAGACTCCTCTCCGGTGGCACCACCTCCAGGAAGCCTTCCTGGACTTGCCCACGTTGAGGGAGTTACCCTTCTCTGGGCTGCGGGCACCCTGTGAGTGTGTTTACCAGTTGCCCTGAGCAAACACTACTTAAGCCACTGCTTTACCTGCTTATTTTCCTAACTAGATCATGAACTCACAAGCCCAGATCTTTTGTTTCATCTCTGTAGCTGCAGGACAAGGGCACACAGCCAGTGGCCAGTAACAGTGAAGAAAGGAAGGGAGAGAAATAAAGCGAATTATATTTCTATTTTCTCCATCATTTCTCTTCTCCTTCCTCCTCATTTCATGTCTTCCTCTTATTTTCCCCAACTACTAACACAACATCTTTAACCTTCTCCTCTTGGTTTCGATGCAGGTTATGATGTTCACTCTCTCCCTTGAGGTCCTCACGGTGGCAAAAGTGCTGATTCAGTGTGTCAGGGGCCCCGACTTAGGAGTTATTGCTCCTGGGAGCTGCAGAGAAGGGGTTTGTTTTAACGGGCCCTGGATTAGTCTCTATTATGTCTCTTCTGTTTTAGCTGGGGACTTTTAACATGCTTTCTCCTTGCACCGTTTTCAGTCTTAGCAGCTGGGTAAACAGACGTTCTGCAACACCCTGGATAAAACGGCAAACCCAAGGGAAAAGTCTCCCATCTTGAAATTTAAAAAAAGCAAAACTTGTTCAGGGCCAGCCTGGTGGGGGGCGGGGGTGGGGGGGTGGGAAATAGTAACACCTGAGAACACCTGAGACACACTGTGTGCTGTCTGTGGAAAACAGCGGATGACAAAAACATGCAGCTGCCTTCCTGAATGAGCCTGGCTGCTCAGAGAGAAGCATCACATGATTTTTAGCAGGAATAACAGAAAAGTGAGGTAAGCGACTGGCTTTCCTGGTAGGCTTTCAAAAGAGTCTATGAATTCCATAGGAGAACACAAAGAGGACTGTAGTTAACAATACTGTATATGTGAAGGTTGCTAGGAGAGATTTTAAAACCCAACACAAGAAAAAGAAATCTGTAAGTGTGAGGTGATGGGTGTCAATGAAACTTACTGGGATGCTCATTTTGCAATACATGCATATATCACATCATGATGGTGTATGCCTTAAACTAATACATGGTTATATGTCAGGCATGTCTCAATCAAACTGGAAAAAAATGTGTCTTCAGGTTGGATAGAAAATAGTAGTGGCTGAGAAGCAAACTGACTATATGATGAAAATAATCCCTTCATTTCACGAGTTTAAGAAACTACGTTGTTATAAAGTCTATCATAAATTTTAAACATGATTTGCTGGCCACCTCCCCCTACTATCTCTACTGTCTCCCTGGACCCACATCCCTCCATTCTCTCTCTCTCTCTCTCTCTCTCTGGACCCACCTCCCCCCAACTCTTCCTTTTGATCACTGAGTTTGGGCTCACTGTCCTCTCTGGTACTCCCTAAACTCCCACCCATGCACCTGCTGCCTAAAGAGCTTCTTCCAGTTCTCTGCAGGTCCCTTCCCTCACCTCCTTCAGGACTCTGCTCAAATGTCCCTTAAGCAGAGAAGTTCTCTGTGACCAGCTTAAATGAAATAGCCTCACGACCAACTTTTGGCACTCCTCATTTTCCTTCCCTGCAATATTTTTCACCAATGTTCTTTGTTTCGTTTATTCTCTATCCCTAGTGATCAATAAATATTTATTGAGTAAATAAGCAAAGACAGGGTAACGTTCCGTGCACCACTTTAGGGGAGGCAATATGACATATGGAAAAGATACAGCCTTTTGAATTCTAAACTAACTATTCACTATGTTTCTAACCTTGAGACTAATCTCCCTACACTTCAGAATATTCATCTGTAAAGTGGGAAATAATGCTTTCCTGATAATTAAAAGCATCTACTCAGTGCTGCTTTCTCCCCTTCCCTTCTCCCTGCCTCCTTTCTGTGGTTGGGAGCTAGCGTGTCTGTGATTCACAGGTTCTGCTGCGGAATGAAAAGAACAGCGTGTCAAGCACACCTCTGACAGAACCATTCCCAACAAGTTAATGCCGATTCTGTTTGTGTTTGTTAACTGGTAGGCTGGACACGAAGCACGGAAGGACACCTGCTTTTCTGCAAGTGTTGTCATCTGACTGGGACCCCAAAGAGGGACATTTGAGGATGGTGTCATGAAGCTGTGGAACTGACCTTGGAAGCACGACTATGTTTCAGAATCGTAGTGAGTCTGGGAAGCGTTCCAGACAGAGAACAAAAGGCCCCACCGAATGGGAGTGTGGCCACAGCAGGGCCTTTATGTTGAGAAAAGGTGGAAAGAAAAAACCATGTCAGACTGTGGAAGACCATGATGTCAGACTAAAAAGACCAGCTTTCATCCTATAATAGAGAGCCACTAAACATTTTTAAATTTTCATAGAGAACATAGAATCGGCTAATGAAAATGATACACTTTTGAACTTTCACAGAGACCCCCTGAAAGCCAGGCACTGAACAGTACCGGTGAATCCAGTGACATTTGTTCAGAAAAACAAACGACAAGGTCATAAATGGGAATGAATCATATCCTAATCTTCCCCGCTCATCACTGTTTGATCCATCACGCAGAAGAGACTTGAGCTGGCGGAGACTGAAGACTGCTTCCCACAAGAGAGCACCAAAAAACATCAACACACTCACACAACAGAGCCTCCAAACAGCGCAGGCTCTCTGTGGTCTGTGCTTTAACAGCAGGACCTGTGATAATGTGACCTCCCCTATTGAATTTCCTCTCTGAAGACAACCCCCCAGTCTCTTCCTTGTGATTGGATTCCTTAACTCCTTTTTAAGCCCTGAATAAAGACATAAGAACCTTATGGGTTTCCACAATGAGGAAACTTCCACTTCTGCGTGCGTAAGAGTAGAAAGAAGAAGGCGACAAATTATGTAATTCACAATAAAGAGAGAAAATAGAAATTAATCTATTACAGATGCTACTAAAAGTCTTTCTACAGCAGAATTCTGTCACAGAATTGAGCAAGGAAGAAAAATCTTAGGACATGGGAAACCAGTAATGTAACTTTGTGGCCCTTGATGTTATAAAAGGGGCCAGCAGCTGAGTACGAAGATGACACTTTTATCTGCCTCAGTTTTGTATTTTTCTTGGGTCCACTTCTCACAGCATGGATACGATCTATTTAGACTCTCAAAGAGCTTTTGATAAGGTTCTCACAAATGCCTATTATTGAAAGTGGGTAACCGTGGTGTGAAAGGAAAAAGTCCTATCAATGAATTAAATGAGAGGCAAAGAGCAGAAATAAATGGCCAATTCTCATGTGAAGAAAGGTTAATGACTGAGGGCTCTCAGGCTCTGTGGTAGAATCAGACTGATATTTAACAAACGACCGGGATAGGGGAGCCTGATTCTGGCTCCTGCATTCTCTGCACATCAGTCCCACACAAAGCCCCCCGCTGATTGACCGGCATGGGGCACAAGGCGAAACAGGCATTGCGGAGAAGTGTCTGCGATCCAGGAAAGGGCAAATAGGTAATGAATTGTTGCTGATTCACACAGAGATCCCCAAATACCAAGGGGACAGAAATAAAAATTACAGTAGCAGAATCTTATTGTCTAAGAACTTTGGTACATACTATACAGAAAAACAAGGGCCCTTTCAAAAGACAAGATATGATATTTGAACAAAAGTACTTAATTCATGGGCATGATGACCACAAATGTTCCGTACTGAAGAATCGCTTCTGTGGGCATTTAGATCCACAAGAACCCTGATGCCTATTCTGTAGATGGAGTTTAGACATAAACAAAAGCAAAACTGGTAGGAAATATGCAGGATTGGTACCCTTTTCTGAGGGATACCTGAAGGACTGATACAGGTTTTAATGAAAGCAAAACCTGACATGAATGTTATAATTTGGAATCAAATGCTCTAATTGACTAGCATTAATCCTTTATGACCCATAACTCAATCTGGCATTTTCCAAACGTCATCATGATGAACTGCACAGGAGAACAGAAAAGCCAACAAACTTTTGACTTCACCGTTCTTTGCCTCAGTTTCCTTATCTGTAAAATAGGAATAGAATTTACCTCACAGAATGATTGTAAGGGTTAAAAGGGGTCAGATATGTAGACTGTTTAAACAGTAAAAGGTAAAAAAAAATGTTAAATCATTATTACTACTAGTAATCATTATTACTAGTAGTATTGTTGTTATTTGAATTCATAATAGACTAATCCCAAACACTCACATGCTACAGAAGAGCAACCTAATTCAAGTCATTTGACTTTCTTATTTATATCATTGTTATGACTCAGTACTTAATAAGACATGTAAAATGTTTTCAAATAAAGAAAAAACATGGCTTTGAAATATCTTTCCACTAACCAGCTTTGTGAAATGTTAAAGAAATACAAGTTAATTTAAATAAGGCAAAAAAGAACACCAAAAAACAAACAAACAAAAAAACCCAGGTAAATGCTAATGACATTAATTCTTAAGTGTACACACAGTAGACCCAAGCTTACCGTGCAGATAGTATTTTGATAAGCTCTTTTCTATTCTGTACCCGAAGGTGGTTAGTTTTATACTTGGAGTCATCAATCAGTTCAGGCAAATTCAAGATCTAAAAGGGAAAAATAATGTTTTTTAACATTTATTTATTTACTTACTTTTGAAAGAGCAAGAGGGAGGTGGAGGGACAGAGAGAGAAAGAGAAGGAGAGAGAGAATCCCAAGCAGTGTCTGTGCTGTCAGCACAGAGCCTGACTCAGGGTTTGAACTCATGAACCCTGAGGTCATGACCTGAGAGGAAATCAAGAGTCTGATGCTTAAGCGACTGAGCCACCCAGGAGCTCCCAGGAAAAATAATCTTAATGTATAATTCACGATTTGGGGGGTACCTTCCTGTGAGTGCAAGTGTTCAGCGACTACCACACCCTTCCCAACACCATCCTTTGCTGACCTTTATGCTTCCAGACAAAAGCATATAGAACAGCAAAGGAATATAGAGGGAAGGATCATGCAGTCAAGATGGGTAATGTTGAGGGGCCTGGGTGGCTCAGTCAGTTGAGCATCTGACTTCGGCTCAGGTTATATTCTCACGGTCAGTGAGTTCAAACCCCATGTTGGACTGTGCTGACAGCTCGGAGCCTGGATGCTGCTACGGATTCTGTGTCTCCCTCTCTCTCTGCCCCTCCCCCACTCACTCTGTCTCTCTGTCTCTCAAAAATGAATAAACGGTACAAAAAATTTTTTTAATATGGGTAATGTTGTGACTGAGTTTGTCATTTATGAGAAGTTTTTGCTACATTTGTGTAGGTACCTACAAACAGGAGCATAGAAAGAGTTATCAGATCCCCATCATAAGCTTGTCTGGAGAGAGTAAGTAGAGAGATACAAAACTGGATAAAACGGACCTAATTCTGAGAACCAATATCATAAGTACTTGTCTGCACTTTCACAAAGCCCACGATCAACATATATCTTGTAGGTACATTCACTTATTTGTTCCACATGTAAATAAAATAATATTATCTGTCCCAGAAGTCCAATCCAGGATGTTGTACAAGGTGCTAAAATAGAGGAAAAGCATATACATTTGCCCCAAATGCTCACCATTAAAATAATGTCAAATTAAAAGATATTCTTCCTATAGAAGTGTCACTATTTTTCTTTAATATGTCTCCCTGAAGGAATAACAAATAGAAATGCTTTTATACACTTCCTCTTTTGCTCCTCCTCAATAAAGGGAAATCTATCTTGCAAGTCCCTTCGGACATCTTGCAATTTTAACAAGACCGTAATGAAAGTACCAAGTGGATTTGGAATGGAAAAGAAGTTTTATAAAGAATGTGTGGAGGCAGTGTTTGGCAGTTGTGTTGGAAAGTCAGAAGGAGCATTTATGGGTTCCGGGCAGGCCATGTGGCCCACAGAAAGCTTCACTACCTCTAGTAATGTATTTGCTTTAAATATAAACATTTAATGGTTTCATTTGTTTCCCACAGTTTAAATAAAATCAATCCATTAATCATCTCACAAAGGACAGAGAAGTGAAGAAGGTTCCCTGGAGTAAAGAGAGCATCTCCACGGTGTCATTTCTCTTTTGCATGGTTCACTTATTCATTTCCTTTAGGAATAATAAAGACAGCGTTACTCTCCCAGAGTTTAAAAAGCGACACCACATAGAGCGTCCTTTCTCAAACCCTCCCTGTCACCACACCTGATCCCAGAATGGCCTCCAGCCTTGTCCAGGAATGGAAACCCCTTCCCTCCCCAAGAATGAATAAGTCATTTCAAGGAAAAGCAAGTGCCTTCACCAAATCACAGGTTAAATCTGTAAATCTAGCCTCACCCAGAAATAGTATAAGCTACATTAAAAAAATAAAATAAAAAACACTCAGTGGGGCGCCTGGGTGGCTCAGTCAGTTGAGCATCTGACTTTGGCTCAAGTCATGGTCTCAAAGTTTGTGGGTTAGAGCCCCACATTGGACTCTGTACTGACAGCTCAGAGCCTGGAGCCTGCTTTGGATTCTGTGTCTCCCTCTCTCTTTGTCCCTCCCCCCTCATGCTCTGTCTCTCTCTGTCTCTCAAAAACTGAATATTTAAAAAAAAAAAAACAAAAAAAACACTCAGTGATTTTACTCAATGGGAACGAGGATATCCTCATATGTCCTTCTCTAAACTTGACAAATTAGACCTCTTTTCTATTTGAAAGTTGATACGAAACAGTGGGTCACAATAATTATCATTCTGTGTTCAGCCACGCTGCCATTTCAAAATGTTCCTAGAGAGACAGCTTCATTCGGGGTGCTGTGATCACAACCATTGCTTACGTGCTCGAAGCAGTGTTGCCTGGGACGGAATGAAGTCATGTCAGTGAAAGTGCCTGACATCTTGAGCACTAAATCCATGGGAAGCATTCCAACGAGGTGCATTTTCCCCCAAAAGAAATAATGAAGCATGGGTTTGTTCAAAAGAGAAGGATGGGAAAGAGGAAGGCGGGGAGACAGGGAGGGAGAATGTATTTAATTAACCTTCATTTTCTGAGAATATTTCTACCGGATATAGAGTTCAGGGAGGACACCTCTGTGCCACTTCTCTCTGGGCTCCCAGGTTCTTACGAAAAATCTGCAGTCAATTGTGTCCGTGTCCCCCACAGGTAATATATCGTTTTTCTCCGGGTGCTTTCAAAACATCTGCCTTGGTCTTTCCTTTTCAGCGGGTAGTCTTGGGTGTGTTTGTGCATGGATTTATTGGGGTTGATCCTATTTGGGGTTCGCTGAAATTATTAAATCTGTAGGTTTTTGTCTTTTGCCAAATTTGGGAAGTTTTCAGCAATTACATCTTCAAATATTTTTTCAGCATAGACTTTTGGGGAGGAGACTCTTTTTTTCTTTCTCTGTGGTTCAGACTGAATGATTTCTACTTATCTATCTTCGAGTTCCATGACTAGTTTCCTCTGTCATCCCCATTGTGTTATTGGGCTCACCCAGTGAGGAGATGCTTTTTTTTTTATTTGGTGGCTGTATTTTTCCATCCTAGAATTTCTAGTTGGTTCTTCTTCGTATCTTCTATTTCTTTGCGGGACATTTCTATTTTTCCATTTATTTCCACAAAGTCTGTGATGCCTATCGGAGCATTTTTATAATAGCTGGTTTAAAGCCTTTGTAAATTAATTCCAACATCTGTGTCATCTTGGCATTGGCATTTATTGACTGTCTTTTCTCATGCAAGCTCTGGCTCTGCATATGCTGAGTAATTTTGGATTGTATCCTGGACGTTTTAAATATTATATTATGAGCCTCTGGGTCTTGTTTAAATCCTACAGAAAAATCTTGTTGTTATTGTGTTTAGCAAGCAGTTGACCTGGTGAGGTCCAGGCTGTGAGTCCCACAACCCACCTTTGGTGTGCTTTGGTTCTAGAGGTAGTGGAGTTCTGAGCGCATGCAGTGCTATTCAAATCTGTCCCACATGTGCCCTACTTAATGGTCATGCTGCCACCTGGGCAGTCATCTGTTCCGTAGCTCAGTCCTCAACTCCTCTGGGGTGCTGGTTGGCACCAGATCAGTGTATGTGCAGCTCAGAGGTGAGTGCGGGGTTCACCAACAACTTCAAGGATTGCTTTCCACAGCTCCTGCCTCTCTGCAGTCTCTTTCCAGTTCCCTGGGGCTCCCCCTTAGGTAGCCTACTCCCCAGCAGACTTGCAGGGTGGAGGCCAAGCAGTGGGGGGAGAGAAAAAGGCAACAGGGATTCACCCCTCTTTCTGGGGGATCACTGCTCAGAGATAAAGAGGAAAGTTCTCCTTCCTCAGAGTTTTAGTTCCTGTTCATCTGCTGATGCCATTACAGGGGTTGTTTGTGGGGTGGGGCGTGAGAAAATGGAGAGGGAGAAAAGACGGAGGATTTCCACACTCTCTCTGCTATTAGAGCTCACTTTTGTGGTCCTCACTCTAGGAAGAAAGGGCATCTCGTAGGGCTCAGCTCTGTTTCCTAGTGCTTACTTCCATGTTTCAGGCTCCACTGTATAAGGAAGTCATTGCACAGAAACTTACTGCTGCCTTAGAGATACTTTAAATTCTGGTGTTCTTCCCCAATTCTCCTGCTACTACTTACTTCTCAGAGCCCTCTTACACCCTCTCATAGATGGCTCCGTGCATTCTATCCAGGTTTTATCGCTGCGTTCAACAGAAGAGATAGGGAGAAGTGTGCTTACTTTATCTTAACCAGAACCAGATTCTCCAAACCCAATTTTTTAAGATTTATTTATTTTGAGAGACGGAGAGAGAGAGAGAGACACAGAGAGAGAGAGACAGCAAGTGGGGGGGGGGGAGGGACAGAGAGAAAGGGAGAGAGAGAATCCCAAGCAGGCTTCGTGCTGTCCATACAGAGCCCTACAGGAGGCTCAATCTCACAAAGAGATCATGACCTGAGCTGAGTCAAGAGTTGGTTGCTTAACCGACTGAGTCACCCAGATGCCCCCCCCCACAAATGTAATTTTTATAGAGACCATTTATTAAGTGCATACTGTGAGTCAGGACTAGACAGACTATTTTACTTATCCAATCTAACTCTTGCAAAATCCCAAAAGTTATATATTAGCATAGTCATGTATTATAATCTTCATTTTGCCATGAGAACACAGATGCTTAACAAAGATTAAGCATCTTGCCAGAGGTCACCTGACTATCTCCAAGACTCACAGTATGCCTTAGAACTATGCTATAACGTCCTCAAACCACCTGCTCCAAAATCAGCTACAACGCTTACTGAAATTGAAGTTTCCCATACCCCACCTCAGACACACTAAGTCAAAATCTTTGTGTATGAAGCTCAGGGAGATTTCCTATGCATGCTAGAGTTGAGAACCAATGCATATTGCCTCCAATAAAAGAAACTTTCAGTCTAAATGACTTTTGAAAGGATGTCAATGTACTTCAAATAGGAATACCCATTAGTGTTGGCATCAATCAGCTTAAAATAGCTTACATATGCTCATGTTGCCTACTCTTCTGTATCACGTTAAGAGACATAAAATGGGATTTGTTCTAAGCCAAGGTTCGGTTTATATGCAGGAAGATTTTCTGAACCCCAAGCCTTGAACCCAATTGCTCTTGTTCTCACCCTAATTCCTGACAATAAGAGCTCCTTAATAGGACCCCCTGCCCCAGAAGTATTAGTCAGCCAGTAGATCTGTTTCAATTTTGGAAAGAGATTAGGCCCAAGTAAATTCTACTCATTCATCACAGACAATACTGCTGTATTTCTCCCTAGGAGGTAGAGCCTCCCTATCTTTTTTTTTTTTTTTTTTTTTTGATGTTTGTTTATTTTTTGAGAGAGAGAGAGAGAGAGAGAGAGAGAGAGAGAGAGAGAGACAGAGCATGAGTGAGGAAGGGGCAGAGAGGGAGACACAGAAGCCATAGCAGACTCTAGGCTCTGAGCTGTCAGCACAGAGCCTGATGTGGGGGGCTCAAACTCACTGACTGCAAGATCATGACTTGAGCTGAAGTCTGACATTCAACCGACTGAGCTACCCACCACCCGAGCCACCCTATCTTTTATGACGGGCCTTAATTGGCAAAAGAACAATTGATGGGCCTCATGTGAAAACCTGGGAACTTCGTCTTCCGTAAGGTCAATTTGAATCACAAGCCCCTTCGCAACAGATAAATCTGAACCAAAAATACTTATAAGAAACCCACTATACATGGCATAAGGGAACAGAGCATTTTTCTCAGGTTAAAAGGTTTTATAGGGCAAGTTTACATGTAAGGATATAATTATGAAGGTTAAAAAAAAAATCAATCAGATTGCAATGTTTGGTCAAGATGCCTAGTAAGTGATGTAAATAGCATTAAAATCCTGGACACATAAAAATTTTCTTCTGAGTGTTTCAAAGAATTTGATAGACATTGTCTTACGGGCTCATAACAGGGATTATCATTCCTAACTCACATATGGAAAAACAAGGTCAAGTGTACCACTCTCAAAGGCCCTCTGATGGTCTCCTTTTAAACAAACGTATCCTAACACACCAGCACAGTAAGTCATATTTTAGTACTCAGACTTATGGCAAATATTCTGCTTTGAAATAAAAATATTTTCCAAAAAAAAAATGTTCTTATGGATATTTATGAGGAAGTTCAAAAGTTTCAAACTGATCAGCAGTAATGAATCAAAAATAAAAAGAGCTCAGTACAGTTATTTTCAACAGTGAAGAATATGTCAACCAGTAATTTCTACCCCCCCCACCCTGCCCCCCTTTCTGGAGAGAGAAAACTCCAAAACATATGGCCCAGGAAGAAAATCTGTACTCATTTATAGCAATGAACTGGCTTTTACATCTCTGTGGCTAGAGTACGCAAATGACTTCACAGGCAACGGCTTCCGTATGTTTCATATTTTTAACGTTGACCGTTCATAATAAAGATTCTTTGATCCTGGATCAAATGTTTGAATCAATTTTCTCTACACTTACTCAGAGTCACCGTTATGAAAGCTCCCTCTTCCCCACCTCAGATGTTCCAGCCTTCACTGCCATAGGAACCAGCTCCATTTGTCACCTTCTCCCTGGTACATCCCACCCCTTTGCTGTGGTTTTGAGCTGCGCTCCCTACCCTCTCCTGTAAAAGAGGCACCACAATAAAGAATTTTTGTGCATAGCAGGTTAACTGCAATACAGAAGGTTCTAGCAGGCTAACTGCAATAAAGAAGGCTCCTCTAAGGAATATTTGGGCATCTTTAATAACGCCGGAAGTTCACAGTGGTACGTATGAGGAGTGCAAAAAAATTAAAATGTCCTCAACAGGTGAGGCCTTTCCCCTACAGGAAAGAAAAATTAAAAAAAAAAAAAACTTAAATACATATTTTTAAAGCTAGATCATACTTCTGGGACTAGAACTGGAAAAAGTGAACGGGAACCTAAAGACTTAAATAAAAGCAAATATAAAAAACCCTAAAATCTAGGTAAGTAGTAAAGACATCAAATAAAAAAAGTGTCTAAGTGATGCCAAAAATGTAAAATCTTCAATATAAAATTATCTCAAACTATTCCAAGGCCTTTTTTTAAACCCAATGAGTAGCAACATCTTTAATACAACCTTAATTGCTAACACCTTAAAACATGAATTTTGCAGAAAGGTATTCTGCAAAATTAAAAGCTAATGTGAAAAGTTGTTTTTAGTTTTCTAGTGGTTAATACAATAAATTTGGTATTATACTGTATTTGGGCCTAATTAGATCTCATGTTATTACAAAAACAAAAGAAAAAAAAGAAAAAAAGAAAAAAAAAAGAAAGGAAAGAGAAAAGAAAAATATCCTGGCAATAAAATTCCCTTTAAAATGCATTTTTTGGGGGGCACCTGGGTGGCTCAGTCGGTTAAGCATCTGACATAGGTTCAGGTCATGATCTCATGGTTTGGTTTATGGATTCAAGCCCCACATGGGGCTCTGTGCTGACAGCTCAGAGCCTGGAGCCTGCTTCAGATTCCGTGTCTCTCTCTCTCTCTCTCTCTCTCTCTCTCTGTCCCTCCCCCTCACATTCTGTGTCTCTTTCTCTCAAAAATAAATAAACATTTTTTAAAAAATTTTAGTGCATTTTTTTCTTTCCTTTTTTTTTCATTGGACTGGTAGTCAGGTCCTGTTTGAGGATAATTTAGGTTCCTATGTACTATGATTCATTTCAAAATACAGCCAGATAACCTGAAAAAAACATATAGTTAGAATGCTAATTCAGACCATGTCCCGAGCACTTGTACGTATCAAAATGGCACATTGTTAGGTGTGAA
Source organism: Herpailurus yagouaroundi (assembly GCF_014898765.1). Classification (NCBI taxonomy): domain Eukaryota; kingdom Metazoa; phylum Chordata; class Mammalia; order Carnivora; family Felidae; genus Herpailurus; species Herpailurus yagouaroundi. The sequence goes on along the minus strand of NW_024412391.1, from coordinate 87,468,484 downwards.
GGCAAGGGGTCTGGAGTTGGCTGTAGACTTAACAACATTGTTCTAGGCAAAACTGAACTTTCCTGGCTGTATACAAAACGAGTTGTTGCACGGGTCATCTGCCCACCCCAGTGATTCAAGATTACCTTGCACACAGTAGCAAACTGTTGGTTACTTCCTGCTCCAACTACAAGATATCCATCCTTGGTTTTAAAAGCCTAAAAGAAATCAATAAATACATAAGTACATACATACATACAAATACATAGATACATGAATATATAACTTTATATATTGAAAATACCATAAAAGTTAGCTTTAAGTTCTAAAACTTCTATATAGAAAGCATGTTCTAAAGTACATTACTAATTAAATAAATATTAATTAGTAGATTTTGTTCTTATATTTGCATAGTTGGTTTCTTTTGTTTTGTTTTGTTTTGTTTTGTTTTTGTTAATTTGGGATTTTCAAAGCACTTCCTGGCTCTTCCACTAACTGTTGTAACACGGGTTGGAAAAATAAAAAAATACTAAATTAAACTAAAACAGTTTTATTATAATGCATAACATGAAATTCTGTATTCATTATAGTATGGATTAATGTTGGGCTTTTCCAAAGTTTTATATTTTGTTTGTTTCCATTTTTCCTTGGAGGGAAAAGAGCAAGAGGATGCAATGTTTTCTACAAACTGAAAGAAAAATAAATGAATGGGAGGGAGGGAGAGAGGGAGGGAGGGAGGCAGGGAGGGAGGGAGGGAGGGAGGAAGGAAGGAAGGAAGGAAGGAAGGAAGGAAGGAAGGGAGGGAGGAGGGAGGAAGGGAGGGTGGAAGGGAGGATGCATACACTGATACATTTTATCTTTGAAGATCTCATATGTAAACTTTTGGACAATTTACTTTTCATTAAGTGAAAATTGACACATGTGGATCTCTGAACCTCATGTGGTTTTTATGTACTTGAAAATGTTTGTTGCTTCTAGGAGACACATTCATTTGAGCAGCAACAAGAATATAAGAAATTGATCACTCACCTCCCAGAGCATCTGGAGAACTCTCTTCTCCACATTTGATCACAGTGATGGTTGGAGGAACCAAATTTTACCCACAGAAGGCCTCGTTCCCACTTTCTTAAATGAGTTCCTTTAGTTTCCTTCTTTTCTATGTAAACATTACTCTGTATTTTCACCTACTCTTTCTTTACTTACTCCTGCCTCTGAGAAAGATGACTTCAATCTTCCTTGCCAGGGCTTGCTCCTATACTAAAAACCCTGGTCCCACCCTCACTCATATCCCTCAGAACCTTGCTCAATCATCCTTAATCTCTTCATTCCGACTAGATCCTTTTCTTTCTGCCTACATATAGGCTCACGTCTACACTAAAAATATTAACAGCAACAAAACAAAATTTCTATCAATCCTGTTATCCTTCTCAGGCTATCTTGAAATTTTCTTCCTTCCCTCCATCTCTGAATGATATAAAATTCTACCTGCCTACACTTCTTCATCAACGCCACATGCCAATGCCCTTTGTCATCAGGATTTTTATCCGATCTTTACACTGAAACTATTCTTTCTTGACCCCTCTGTAGTATTTGGTACTGTTAACCATCCCTTCCTCCAGGAACCTGTCTTATCACTAGGCTCCATCTCGGTTCATCTCCAATCTCTCTGACCTGTATTCCGCATTCCCCTTTCTCAGAATTATCTTCTTCTTAGCCTTCAGGATCTGTATGTGTCTTTCACTTCACTTGCTTCCTATAATAGCCATTAGCTGCATGTGGCTATTAAATTTAAATAAACTAAAATTAAATTAGCCAGTCACAAAAGACCACATATTTTGATAGCATTTATATGATACGTCCAAAATAGGGAAATCCATAGAGACAGAAAGATTGGCGGCCACCCAGGGCTGAGAAGATGGGGAGAATTTGGGGGTGTGACCACTACCACTAATGAGTTCTGGGTTTCCTGATGGGGTGATGAGAATGTTCCAAGATTGTTGTAATGTACACTTTACATGAGTGAATTATGATAGATCAATTATATCTCAGTAGAGATGTTATTAAGAAAAATGTAAGTAACAGCTCAGTTCCACAGACCCACTAGCCACAATGTCAAACATTCAAAAGCCATGGCTGTCATATCAGCGTAGATAAAGAGCATTTCCAGCATCATTGAAAGTCCCGTTGTCTGATGCTGGGAAACCGAAGCTGGAAGATGGTATGTTTTCTTTTTATTCTTCCTACTAGACCTAACATGATATCTGAAGAATGTTAGGCAATTAATAAATGGCCGTAAAATGTAATAAATCTCTCAGATAACTGCTTCCATATAATAGACTCATGGCTAAAATGAATCTCAGGCAAAACATTATTAATGGGGTTTATTCTGTTTACATTTTTGCTTGATTTGGTAATGAATGCTACTAAAAAGATATCACATGAACTATTTTAAAAGTTTATCTTCCCTGTTCACAGGGCAAAAGCAAAGTTTGTGTTATAAACAATGCATTGGTGTTTCTCAAACTATGGAAAGGGAATTTGCAATGGAGGTATGAGTGAGGAGCAAAGGATTTTGAACAGAGATGCCCCAATAAACCATTGATAACTATGAAAGTACACAGACTGTCAGCTTGTTTTTTCGTTTGTTTGTTTTCTGGAGAAAATCTGAGTTGGGAAGTGAATAAGCAATATGAAGTAACAATGTATGCTACCAGGTATAATGTGAAAAAAGACTTTCAAAATTTTAGAGGTGCCTGGGTAGCTCAGTTGGTTAAGTATCCGACTCTTGATTTTGGCTCAGATCATGATCTCACAGTTTGTGAGTTTGAGCCCCACGTCAGGCTCCACACTGAGAGTACAGAGCCTGCTTGGGATTCTCTCTCTCCCTGCCCCTCCTCTGCTCAGCCTCTGTCTTTTCTGTCTCCCTCTCAAAATAAATAAATAAATAAACTTTAAAATTTTAGATTAGTGACATAAAACTCAGCAAGTTTACATTTTTGAAGATCCTCATTCCCTTTTAATTAATGAAGAAGTGTGTCTTCCTTAAGCCTTAGCTATGCCATGAAATATGTCTTTATCAATATAAAACTTTCAAAACTTTAAGCAGAGATAACCAGTTAATGATCACAGGAAAATGAAGACTGCATAGTGGCTGAGCACCAAACACAATTAAAGATCATCAAATAGATTTATAAGGATAAAGGTAAGATTGAGTTCTTTAAATGCTTATTTGTTCCCTGTTATTGTTCCTACAGTGTTTATTTAATAAATATATTTTAAGTAAAAACTTAAAAACAAAGTATTGGCTGAAGAGTAAATAATTATGTCCCAGAGTCGCATGTTGAAATCCTAACCCCAATATGATGGTATTAGGAGTATGAAAATTAATAGAGGGAAACGTCACTAAAGTGGAGTCAGGAGACTAAAAGGAAAAGCTGTATCACTTGTAATTGACAAGCATCAATTACAAGAATAGCTGTCCATTACAGACCCCAACACAAGAGTCATCAACAGGAAAGGAAGGCCTCACAGGAAACATGTACGATTGACCCTTGAACAATGGCAACCCACACATGCATACAGCTGAAAATCCACGTGTAACTTTGGACGCCCCAAAACTTAACTACTGATAGCCTACTATTGACCATGAGGCTTAGCAATAACATGAATAGTCAATTAGCACATTTTGTATCTTATGTGTATTATACACTGGATTCTTACAATGAAGTAAATCAGAGAAAAGAAAATGTTATTAAGAGAGTCATAAGGAAGTACGATACATTTACAGTACTGTACTGTACTTATTGAAAAATTTCCAAGTGTACATGGACTTGTGCCATTCACACCCATGTGGTTCAAAGGTGGCTTGTCCACTGAATCCTCCACAAGAGATCAACTGCCCCTGCAACTCAGCCAATGAGAGACCATCATCACTCGGAACTCTTGCTTTTCTCCAATAGACTTTCATTCAAAACAAATTCTCCCAACTTCCCCCTTCATCTCCATAAAATGACATTCCTCTCCTTTTTTTTTTTTTTTTTTTTTTTTGGACTTGCCTATGGTTTTGCTGTAGCTTTCATGTCCTAAGTTGTAGTTCTCTGTCATTCCCAAATAGGGCATTTTTGCTGATTGCTGATAAAATAACTGACAGTTTTGTTTTTAAGATTAACAGGAACAAGAACATAGCCATCTGTGAATCAGGAAGTAGGTCCCCACCAGGAACTAAATCTGCCAGCGCCCAGATCTTGGACTTCCCCACCTTGAGAACTGTGAGAAATAAATGTCTGTTGCTTAGCCACACAGACTATCGTGTTCTGTTATAGCAGCACAAGTGGGTTAAGAAACTGATACTGAGGAGTGGGATGCCACTGTAACAAATACCTAAAAGTGCACAAGCAGTTTAGAGCCAGGCAATGGGTAGAGAGACTGGAAGAGATCTGGGGTTTATGCTAGAAAAAGCCTACATTGCTATGAACTGACTGTTCAGGGCAATTCCATTGAGAGCTCAGAAAGAAAAGGGGAGAGAACATCTTTAGAACATCTCAATCTTCTTAGAGAATACTTAAGGAACGCTGAACAGAATGTTTAGAAATATGGGCAGGAAAGCCCATTTTGATGAGGTCTCAGGTGGAAATAAGGAACTCCTATTTGGAAACTGGAGGCAAGGCAATCCTTGTTACAAAGCGTCAAAGAACTGGGCTGGACTGGGCTCCTGCTCCAGTTTTTTGTGGAAGGTAGAGCTTGCAAGTGATGAAATTAGGTATTCAGCTGGAGACATTTCTAATGTTTATTTGTTTATTTAAAAAAAATTTTTAACCTTTATTTGTTTATTGAGAGACAAAGAGAGACAGAGTGTGAGCAAGGGAAGGGCAGAGGAAGAGGGAGCCACAGATGCCGAAGCAGGCTCCAGGCTCTGAGCTGTCAGTTCAGAGCCCAACGCGGGGTTTGAACTCATTGAACCACAAGATCATGACCTGAGCTGAAGTTGGATGCTTAACCGACTGAACCACCCAGGTGCCCCTGCTTGTTTGTTTGTTTGTTTGTTTGTTTGTTTATTTATTTATTTATTTATTTATTTTTGAGAGAGAGAGAGAGAGACAGAGAGAGAATGAGCAGGGAAGGGGCAGAGAAAAAGGGAGACACAGAATCTGAAGCAGGCTCCAGGCTCTGAGCTGTCAGCACAGAGCCCGATGCGGGGTTTGAACTCGTGAACCGTGAGATCATGACCTGAGCGGAAGTCAGATGCTTAACCAACTGGGCCACCCAAGTTGAAGTATCTTCCCAAGCTGAAGATATTTCTAAACAAAATGTTGAAGGTGCAACAATAGTACAATGTGAAAAAAGAGAAATTACTTACAGAATCGTTCAGGAAAAAAGGAAACAGAAATTGAAAATTTGGAAAATTCTCAGCCCATCCATATTGTAAGAAATGAGAACGTATGGTCAGAAGAAAACGCTCAGTTTACTCCATTGGTGACATTTTACAAAACTATAGTGCAATAGCACAGGATATAGATATTGATATAGTAAAATACAGAACATCAACATCATGACAAGGATGCTTCTGATGTCCTTTTTAAAAAAACATAAATTTTAGATTTAGGTTCATAAAAACATTTAACAGAAAGTAGAGATTTTCCATATACCTCCTTCCCCTATATATGCACAGCCTTCCCCCATTATCAACACCTCTCACCAGTGTGTTACATTTGTTATAACTGATACACCTACACTGACACAATCTGATCATCCAAAGTTTGTAGTTTACATTAGAGTTCACGCTTGGTGCTGTGCATGCTATGGTTTTGGACAAATGTCTGATGACATGTAGCCATCATCATAGTATCATACAGACTATTTTCACTTCCCTAAAAATCCTCTGTGCCCTGCCTATTTGTCTTTTCCTCCTCCCAACCCCTGGCAACCACTGATCTTTTTACTGTATCCATAGTTTGCCTTTTCAGAATTACATATACTTGGGATCATACAGTATGTATGATCATACCAGATGTATTTTAGCTTGACTTATTTCACTTAGTAACATGCATTCAAGACTCCTCCAAGCCTTTTCATGGCTTGATAGCTCATTTCTTTTTAGTGTGGAATAATATGCCATTGTCTGGATGTGTATTTATCCATTTACCTATCAAAGGACATCTCCTTACCAATGGAGTAAACTGAGTAAAGGGTACACCATATCTGTGTCTATTATTTCTTAAAATGCATCTACAATTATCTCAAAAAACTTTTTTAAATGATGGTGTATTAGTTTAGGGTCCTGACAAGAGAGATGCAAAGAAATGGATTCAAGAAATATTTAAAGCAGCATTAATTATAATAGCCAAGTTATGGAAGCAGCACAATTGTCCACTGATTGGAGAATGGATACAGAAGAGGTGGTATATACACAATGGAATACTATTCAGCCATCAAAAAATGAAATCTTGCCATTTGCAATGACATTGATGAAGCTAGAGAGCATAATGCTAAGTGAAATAAGTCAATCAGAGAAAGACAAATTCCATATGATTTCACACATATGTGGAATTTAAGAAACAAAAAAATGAGCAAAGGGGAAAACAGAGAGAGGGAGAGAAAGAAACCAAGAAATAGACTATTAATTATAGAGAAGAAACTGATGGTTACCAGAGGCGAAGGGGGTAAGAGGATGGGTTTGGTAGGTGATGGGGATTAAGGAGTGCACCTGTTGTGATAAGCACTAGGTGATGTTTTGAAGTTTCAAATCACTATATCGTACACCTGAAACTAATGTAATACTGTACATTAATTAACTAGAATTAAAAACTTTAAAAAAGAAATATTTACGTGGTAAAATATACTGCAGTTGGTAATGACTTGGCTGTAATGGTCAAGAGCTGAAGATTGAGCGACTGCAAGATGTCACGGGGGACATTTAGCTTTCTGAGGAGCTTTTGAGATACTCCTGTGGAAATTCCAAATGATTAGAACTTGTCTGAACTGTAGATAAAACTTGAGAGTTGTTCATTATAATCTATAACTGAAACTATCACATAGTTGAAGTCATTTAGGAAAAGAGTTTGACTATGGAGTAGGAAAAAAAGAGTGGGGGGAGGCAAGAGATGAGTCGGAAGGCAACCCCCATCTCAAGTCCAAGCAGAAACAGAGTTACTCACAAGAGTAAGAAGAGGACCAAAAAATGCCCTCAAGGTGGTCTTTCATTCCCTCAGCAAATGCTGTTCTGGTGTCACAATGAGGACCAAATGAAATTTGAAGTGAATCGGGACTAAGTAATAGTCAGGAATGGGGAAGTCACGTGCAAACATCTGTTTGGGAAATTTTGTTGTGAAGAAAAAGAATAAGCAAAGCACTGAGCACACAGAATGAGCACAGATGCAATGCAGGCCCCATGTTGGTTTGTTGGTGGGAAGCAGAGAAAGCTCCCACTAGATGCTTCTACTTTCTTATGGAATAAGGAGCAAGGTCATCAACTGAGAGTAGGGTTGGTATATATGAGACTGGAAGATTATATCATTGAAGAGAGTGGGACAGCAAGGTGACCAGATAAACACAGTTGTGTTGAAAGCCCAATTGAGTGATATTCTCCATCACCTCTCAGTTACAGACAGAGAATAAATGGATATTTGCATTCACTAGAGTTGTGTCAGACGAATATGACAAAAAAAAAAAATAGAGGTGCAGGAAAATCAGAAAACTAGCCAGAATGTTACTGGGTAATGAGCCATGGACTATCTGGATGTGGAAGAAGGTGGTAAAGACAGGAAGAGGTGATAGGGCAAAGGGAAAGGTGTCAGTGGGTAAGGAATCCTGACGAAGTCAAAGAACTTAATAATGGAAGTCATTGTACATGCAGGGTGGAAGAACAGGAGACTGTGGATGGTCAGAATGTAAAATGCTTCATTCACTGCTTGTTTAAGTGAAGCAGATGCAGTGGGGTGGGAGGGCCACAGCATAAGATCCATAGACGAGTTGCTGCTAAAGGTAAGGATTCATGGGCACCTGGGTGGCTGAGTCGGTTACGTGTCCAACTTGGGCCCATGTTGTGATCTCACAGTTCGTTCATGAGTTTGAGCCCCACATTGAGCCCCACGTCAAGCCCTGCATTGAGGCCCACGTTGGGCTCTGCGCTTGACAGCTTGGAGCCTGGAGCCTGCTTTGGATTCTTTATCTCCCTCTCTCTCTCTGCCCCTCCCTGACTTGCTCTCTTTCTCTCTCTCTCTCAAAAATAAATAAAAGGTTGGGATTCAATAAATATCATTATTATTAAATAATTGCATCCTACCTAAAAGGAACTTCCTTATGTATTCTAAACCCTTATATCCTGACTCTTGGGCCCTCATCTACTCTGCAACAGACTCCTCTCTCTCTCTTTATTCCCTTGGTTGCCTCACTCTCCAGACTGAGCAAAGTAAGTGACAACAAGCCATATGCACAAACTGCCAGCAGGCTTTCCACACCAGGGAGAACTCACATCAAAAGCATCGAATTGGGCTAAAACACTCATGGCTAGGGTGTTTCTCTCATAAGGAATTTAGGCCTCAGGAGGCAAGAAACCATTGCTTCTGCATGAAATGATGGGGGAGAGGGCAGCAAGGGTCTATAGTTTTAAAAGGACAAGGCCAAACTCCAATATTTACAGCAGCACTATCGACAAGAGTCAAAGTACTGAAAAGCCCAAATGTCCATCAACAAGTGAATGGATAAAGAAGATTTGGTATATATATATATATATATATACACACACACACACACACACACACACACACACACACACACACACTATGGAGTATTACATGGTAATCGGAAAGACCAAAATCTTGCCATTTGCAGCTACGTGGATGGAACTAGAGGATATTATGCTAAGCAAAATTAGTCAGTCACAGAAAGACAAATATCATATGGTTTCACTCCTATGTAGAATTTAATATACAAAAGAGCTGAACACAAGGGAAGGGAAGCAAAAATACTATAAAAACAGAGAGGGAGACAAAACATAAGAGACTCTTAAATACAGAGAACAAGCAGAGGGTTGCTGGAGGGGTTGTGGGGGGGGGTGAGCTAAATGGGTAAGGGGCATTAAGGCAGACACTTGTTGGGATGAGCACTGGGTGTTATACATAGGGAATGAATCACTGGACTCCTGAAATCATTTTTGCACTATATGCCAACTAACTTGGATATAAATTTAAAAATACATACATACATGCATACATACATAAAGTTACAAAAAAAAGAGAAACAAAAAAACAAAAACAAAACAAACAAAAAAAAAAACAGAAAAAGGATAAGGCCAAAACCAAGCCATTCCTCTTAGAAGACCAGATTTTATTAAGCTTATTACCATGGGTTGTGCTTTCTCTAGGGTAAGTTTCACCATTGGGGAGACCACACAGAAACTTCAGTTTTCTTCACATTCCAGTTCACAATGAACCTCCTCTCCTGAGTGAAGAGGTGTTTCTCAGACTGAGAAAATATTGATGGGTCAAGTGATTGGACATGCCAAAGAAACTGTACCACTTACGAGCAAATTGGGAGACGTAAAGACAAGAAGGCATGGGGAGTCAGAGTTTCATTGCTCTGGTTAGAACAGTGTCACAGGTGAAATAGGACCACACCTGAGAGACCCAGGGGTGGCGATAGAAGATATAGGAATAGAGAATACTGAGCAGACATGAAGTCAGAGATATAAGAAGGTAAATCCGAAGTGTCTACTGCTTCCGAAATGCTCTGCTTTCCCTGCTTCCAGGCCAGCTAACCCGGATTGATGATCTCTTAATTATTGAGCTGGCTACAGATAAAATCACAGAAGGACCCTTCGAAGTTCTGCACCAACTCAATATATTTCATGGTCAAATGGAAAAAGGAAAAAAAATAAAACTGAAACTTCCTGTGTCACTCTCTTAAGCTACCATATTGATGCATCAGTATTTCCTCTCGTCTAAATAAAGTACATACAAGTGGTGCTGTGTCTACTTCAAAAACAAGCCCTCAAACTCTTGGGTCTCCCAGGGCTACCTAATTTTTAACAAGATTTTCTTCCACAAAAGGTAACTATTGCTAAATGACTTCATCATCCACTGGAAAAAGACATTCCATGAAGTTCAACTCACTGCCATGAGAATGTTTTCTGGAATGTCAAGCAGTTACCGACTTTGGGTCTGTGCTAGTACATCATGACAAATATAGAGCACTATTTCCTACCACAAACAGTTCAGTTCACCTTATGGTGCCGAAGCTGGCTGAGCCAGATGGCAGTGAGGCACAAACCACTTAGAGCTCAAGAACAGTGTCATCTATGGGATGAAACCATGCAACAAGTGGTAAACGAACCCAGGAGTCCCTAATCTCGCCTACTACCAATTTGGCTTTGTCTGTACATTTTTCATCATGAAAAAAAAAACGCCATTTTGAAGACCAATTTCTAAATACAAATCTTTGCCTTGAAATTTAGAATAGCCTTTACAGAGGTATTACATGCTGATTTCCTTCCACCCCAGATCAAGGCCAGGATTTGCTGATTCCACAGGAAATTTGAATGTTCAAAAATATACTGGAGGTTCTTCAAATCAATTAAGTCTCATTTCAAATTGAACATATGTATGATCTTCAATCACTCAGTTTCTGATACTATGCAAGTGCAAAGAAGAAAATGGGAAATGTCTAAATTTTTTTAATATTCTTCCCAAACTGTCAATGGATTTTTTTTTTTTAATAAAAGAAGTCCTTTGTCATGAAAGCCTACTGTCAAAAATGGAGTCATCATGCATCCTGGACACAATGTAAAATGGCACATGGGGTTCCTTTCCTTGGACAGTATGGGCCAGAAACTGGTTTTGATGATGATCCTGAATTGATTTCACTATAAAGAATAATAAGCCAGATTATTTGAAATAGGCAAGCAAAAGCAACAACCAAAAATTCCCGGATAAGTCCATATTGATTTTTCAGAGCACTTCAAGGTGTTAAGCATTTTCAAACTTCTCTTTATCTCAAACATGTTACAACAATCACAGTCCCAATGAGTTATGTTCCATCCATGAAAATACCATTTCTGAAAATGAGCCTACATTTATTTCAGACTAGTTTAAGGCATTCATTCATAGACCAGAACTTTATTCAAGATGCCACCATAGTTCACTTTCAGGCCAAAAATCAAGCTAGAAAAAGGATATTAATTATAATTACAATGAGAATATTCTAATGTGGTTATAGAGCGGATTGCCAATAAGGTTTTCCAAACATATTTTAATTCCATCATGTCTCAAGATTTATCAATGACAAAACATAAGTGATTAGGATTAGGAGGAGGGAGGCCCTGACATGAGACCTGCCCACTACACCTGAAGCAAGGCAGTGGGGTACAGGTCCAGTTGACAGCAGAATTTCAGCGCAGAGTATGGAAAGTTTAAATACGCATGGTTCAGGAAAGCAGTTGGCAAGATAAAGTACGGGGGTATAGGTAGAGAATAGGGTGAGAAATTCCGACAGAATAATTCTTGAAGGTCCTACAGTAGGCAGTTGGCCACTGAGATGTACAGATAGAGCCTATAGGGTCCCGGTTATGGGAAGGAGGCTCAAAGACTTGTGAAAACAAAGCAAAAGTTAGAGGGACAGGAAACAGGAAGTTAACTAGACGAGAAGCTCAGAGAATAGAGACAAAAGCAGAAGCCCAAGACTTTGGACAAAGATATATGAATCAATGACAGTTCCTATAAGCACGGGAGTCTGGCTGGCATATAAGAACTTAGAGCCCATGGTAGTTATACCTAATATCTGGGATTATGTCTGGCATGGCAGGCTTCAATACATTTTGTTAAATGAAAGCCAATGTATTAACATTAAATAACAGCAAACTAGGCAACTCATGAACCATTACTCACTATACAAAAGGCATGGCAGCAAAACTGGGAAGCAAGAAGTAGAAGAGATGAGAAAATGTCAAGGACTCGAAGATGGTGCTTACTGAGCATGGCAAACACACTAAGAATCAATTCCCACAGCAAATGTCCTTCCTTAGAGATGACTGCCTAAATTTAAAGGTGAAGATTAAGTTTTAGGGGAGATGGAGAATATAATTCCAAAAGGAGCTCCAGATATGTCCTGTAGTTGGAACAATGAGGGACTTAGTCCCCCTAATTAAGTACTCCTCCTTCTTTCCATGGTCAAAATTTAGCCCCTTCACAATGTCCCTTTCCAAACACCATTTAGTTGCCTGAAAGATCTCTTCCCTTATCTCCCTAATACTCATAGCCAAGGGTTTCTTAACCCATCGTGATGTTTGCAAGTCGCTATCTTGTAGGATGGTGAGGAGAAATCTCCTTAGCGTATTGTCATGGGGCAAGGATCCATGCATACTGCCACTACCTCCAACCACCAATTCCACCATTATCACCCTAATCCAGTATCCACTCTGTCTTGAAGCATATAGGATCATCCTTAGTATTCTTCCCAAGAAACATTCCACATAGCTATTACCAAGTCATTGGACATGAACTGGAATTAAAATTTATTTTCCACCCAATATAAAATGAGTTCCTGTACAGAGGCTTGGAATCAAAGTATACAGATTCTCAAAATATCTGTGGGCTTGGTCTAAAGATCACGAGAAGCTACATGGCTTAACATGGTGGAGAATAAGCACTTTAAGAAGGAACTGCTAACTCACAGGAACAGGTAAAATGTAGCCTTCATGGGATAACCGAGTATCTAAAACAAGTTAACTCAAGAGTCAGAAAAAGGACAGGGGAAAGCTCTGTCTTAAATATCTGTAGACATTTCTAAGGAAAGTGATGGAAAAAGCAGTAGGCTATAAGTAGCTGTTAGGAATTTGATGAGATTGCCATATTCCAGGGTCTGGACTGGTCCCTCAAAGGACCTACTCCTTCTCTGGATTATCAGGACCTGAAAGCCTGACGTAGGCCATCTAAAGTGCATGGAAGATTAAGGTAGACACCAGGATGATAACATTGCCACTATACAGTGAGAAAGAACTATATTAGAAGCCAGTATCTTTGAAGACTAAATGCTCCATAAATTTTCTCCCTTGAAAACTAATAATCAGAAGGCAAAATTATCAGAATTGAACATGGATTAATTACTTCTTGTCTCAAGTCCTCTTGCATCTAGATGCTGAGTCAAGTCTGAATCGGTCGGTGGAAAGGTCAGTAGACCCTTCCACATATGGCTACAAGAAGCAGGGGGAAATGAGCTCAGACTTCTTCAGCAGAAGAAGCCATGCTGAATCACTAGAGATCAGAGATCTCAAAATGTACCTCAACCATTTACATTTCATGAAATACACAAGAAAAAACAAGATGCATTCTGAATACTATTCTGTACATTCCTGTTTCAATCACTGGTGACCCAAAAGAGTTGGACTCACATGGGCACATAGGGCATGACTGAGTCATGAGAGTGTTACACAAGGTTTTAGACCAACTAAGAAGTTGTCCCTTCCAAAGTAACTTAACAGCACAGCATTCTTACAAACAACCTGAAAAGAATTTTCAGTAGTCCTTCTAGTAGGTCAGAAGGTGAAAGAAGCAATAATCCCTTTCTGGTCTTCTACATAAGCACTTAACAGAACATATTTGGTACTTCTGTGCATCCCTGTCAACATTAACAGGTCATTTTAGTTAAAAACTCAAAGGTAGCAAGAGATTCTGTTTTATTTTAGAGTTTATTTATCTATTTTGGATAATTTATATTTTAGTTCCTCTGGATATAATGTTCTACAAATGAAGGTGGAAACTTATTCTGCATACGAATTTTTACACATAATAACAGAATGTGCTGGAAATAACTTACCATTCCCTGTCTCTTCAAACACTACAATTCTTCATCCCAATTGCATTAAATATGTTTAATTTCCATTTCATCCCAACCCTCACCCCTTGAAGAAGCAACCTCATTCTTCATGTGACTGATCATTCCTCACCCCTGGTTGACTAGAATAGTGTGGATACCATTCCCAAGCCAGCTAATAGATTCATTGGACAGGAATCAATTACATCAACTTGAGAATTCAAAAGGTCACGTGGAGATGGGGCTGAAATGCCATATTAGGCTTACGTAAGTAAGTAAGAAAGCCTCAGACAGACTACAAGTGAGACAAAAAACTAGACTACACAAAGGAAACTGATAAGGACTAAGCAACTGCTCCATGTCTGATAGTACCCTGATTTTCATGAAACCAAACTATACTTTTGTTTCTGCAAAATCTCTATAGCCTTACAATGACCTCCCTCTTATCCACCTCATCTCTATTTATCAGAATTATCTTGACTGCATTTCTGTTTGTTAGAACCAAAAACGACTTAATCATAGATTTCCTAAACGGTGCTATATGGTGCAAATTGAGGATCAATAGATAACTGGAGTTCTCTAGCAGAGCAGAGTTTTGGGGAGCAGTGAACAAGCTGGGTCAATATCTTATGGACTCAATGTCTATTTGCCTAGCACAGGGCCTGCTATAAAGGAGGTCCTTATACTTATTTGAAATCTTTTCCTTTTACTAGAGATTTTAAACAGGTATTTCCCAAACTAGTTCCACAAAACACTGTTACATAAAGTGTTAATAATAGCCTTCTCTCTATTTTTCTCTCTCAGCACCACACACATACAAACTTTTTCATTTCTCCACTCAAATAAGTTTGAGAAACGCAAGTTCAACAGCTTTTTAAACTCTACTTTTCAAAACCCTTAATGTGATAGTGAATTTACGAATCTCCAAAAGAGGCCTAGAGTCTTTAAAAAGGAGTTCCTCAAATTAGTTTCTTCACGAAACCCTTTTTTCTAAGCATACCCATTAATTTCTCCCAGAAGAGTGTTCCACAGAACAATATGAAAAGGGCCAAAAGAGTGTTCCACAGAACAACATGAACCTGTCAGATCTTTAAAGGAGCAAAGACCCTGCTGTCATCCAGAAGAACCTACAAACTGTTATCTTTCATTTTCTTCAAGGTTAGTTTCACAAATTAACTGATTTAAAGTCTGATTTAACATTATCCCCTAATGGATAAACCATGCTTGAAATTTTATACAAGTCCCTAAATAAAGGCTTTGGCTAAACTCAAAAAAAAAAAAAATGCTATAAATTATTTGACCTTAATCTATATTTCCCACCCAATAAGTTCAGTTTTTTTAAAATATGATAGCTAATTATTTAGATAGGGTAGTTTTTTTTTTTAATGACCTTGAAATCTTGTAAATCTGGTGCTCTGAGGAGAGAAGGACATGTGCAAAGACTAAATAGTTTAAGTTCTTCAGGAACCTCTCTAAATGTTAAAAATTAAAATTCAGGTGACTACACCTATTGTGGTGAGCACTGAGTTATATATAGAATTGTTGAATCATTATCTTTTGTACCTGAAACTAATATAACATTATATGTTAATTATACGTCACTAAATAAATAATAATAACATTTAGTGTTTAATTATTTACACTGCATACAATACATTATTTTGCTTCTCAGAGCAAAAGGGACTCAGAGGGTCCCTCTCTACTTCCATTTCCCTACCATTTACCCCTTCCCTCCACCCCTGGGATGGTGCCCATCCCAGAACGCCAGCAAAACTACTGTCAAACGCCATCTTAATCACAATATGTTTTCTCAAAGTCCTCACCTTTCTTTATCTCTTTGTCCTCAAACCTCCCATTTTACCATTGGGAGAAATTACACAATCTTACTTCCTTCAGATTCCAACCCCATCCATTCTGGGGGGGGTTCCTGAGCTTTCCTCCTCAGGTGACCTCTCTCCCTCTTCCTTTACCCTTTGGCACTGTGACCTCACTCACTAGCAGAGATTCAACCATAACTTCTATAGGAATTCTTTTTCGGACACTGACCCACTCCCAAGCTCTTGTACTAAATTAACCAAAGTTGGTAATCAAGTCTAAACCAGGACCGGGACAAGTTGAGAAACTGCATCAAGGGAACACCCTCATAAAGCTGGGACACATAAAGGGCTATTTTACCAGTAAAAGTGTAAATGAGAAAGATCCATTCATAAGAAAAGGTGAGAGAAAAAAAGACTCCCCTGAATAATCCTAATCATGGCTTTTCCTTAAAGAGGTTCGAATTTATCTGTAAAGACATGGATCACAAAAAACAAAAATTTAACAGAAAACCAGTCCTTCTTTCTACTGCCTTCAGTTACTATGCAAGAAACAAATACAAATCCTATTTAGAAGGAAACCCTCAACTGAAATTGAGGGAGATTTTCACTGAGATAGCCCAGTTGTATTTGAGCCTATAATGCAACATTATACATGGAAATAAGCTACCATGAGCCAGAGTTGGAAGCAACAATAAAAAGCAGAATTAGAACAACAAGATCTTCAAATAACAGTATTTCTAGAAATAAAATATAAAATAAGCATGGCTAATATTTTTAATGGAGTATAGTTTCAAACATATGAGGAAAGTAGAAGTTACTCTTTAAAAAGGTACATTTTTGAAAGAACAAGATATCATTTTTTAAAATAAAAATATCATTGGGAGAATGCCTGGGTGGCTCAGTCGGTTAAGCGTCCAACTTCGGCTCAGGTCTTGATCTCACAGTTCATGAGTTCAAGCCCCACGTCAGACTCTGTGCTGACAGCTCAGAGCCTGGAACCTGCTTCCTATTCTGTAGCTCCCTCTCTCTCTGCACCTCCCTGCTTGTGCTCTGTCTCTGTCTCAAAAATAAACATTAAATTTTTTTTTAATAAAATAAAATAAAAGTATCATTGAAATTTAAAATTCAAAGCTGAAATAAGAATTGTTGCCTGAAACAGACATTTTGAAAAATAAGCTAGATAGAATTAAGCAGAAAGAAGAGATCAAAACTATAAAAGTGATATTAAGAGACAAGGAGGTTGGGGTGCCTGGATGGCTCAGTCAGTTAAGCATCTGACTCTTGATTTTGGCTCAGGTGATGATCTCACAGTTGTGAGATTGAGCTTCACACTGGGCTTCACACTGGGTGTGGAGCCTGCTTAAGATTCTCTCTCTCTCTCTCTCTCTCCTTCTCTCTCTCTCTCTCTCTCTCTCTCTCTCTGTCTCCTTGTCTCTCTCCCCCAGCTCTTCCCATGCTCTTTCTCCTCTAAAAGAGAGAGAGAGTGAGAGAGAAGAAGGTTAAAATGAAATTCTCCAATTACAGATGGAAAGACAAAGATAATGGGGGAAACACAGTATATAAAAGATAAATATCCAGAATTAATTAATCCTATAAACTCAATGAATCCCAAGTGGGACAAACAAAAATAAATGGACAATCAGATATACCACAGTAAAAGTGAAGAATACCAAAGCCAAAGTAGACATGTTAAAGTCATCCAAATGAAAAAGACAGGGGCACCTGGGTGGCTCAGTTGGTTAAGCATCTGACTCTTGATTCAGCTCAGATAGTCATCTCATGAGTCATGAGTTCCAACCCCTGGTCAGACTCTGTGCTGACAGTGAAGTGCCTGCTTGAGATTTTCTGTCTCCCTCTTTCTCTGCCCCACCCCCCCCACCACTGCTTATGATCTCTCTCTCTCTCTCTCTCTCTCTCAAAAATAAATAAACGTTTTTTAAAAAGGGCAGAATGCCTGTAAAGCATATCATTTACACCAGTAGCAGAAACTTCAATAGCAATTACAGAAGTCAGATGATAAAGCTGGGGTATAATAACTGTTAACAAAGAATTTTATACATAGCTAAAATATTGTTAAAGAACGATCTTGAGGGGCGCCTGGGTGGCGCAGTCGGTTAAGCGTGGGACTTCAGCCAGGTCATGATCTCGCGGTCCGTGGGTTCGAGCCCCGCGTCGGGCTCTGGGCTGATGGCTCAGAGCCTAGAGCCTGGAGCCTGTTTCCGATTCTGTGTCTCCCTCTCTCTCTGCCCCTCCCCTGTTCATGCTCTGTCTCTCTCTGTCCCAAAAATAAATAAACGTTGAGAAAAAAAAAAAAAAAAGAATGATCTTGAAATAAACTTATGTTCAGACTAGCAAAATCTAAGACAGCTTATCACCACCAGATCCTCACTAAGCAATTTCTAAAATATATGCTTTAGGAAGTCAGAAATTGAATCTAGAAGAAATGAAATACAAAAAGGAATTGTGAAAAAGGAAAGAAAATACATATGAGTTAACCTAAAGCACTAATATGAAAAAGGAGAAGGCGGGGAGGAGGAAGAAGGGAGGCAGTTAATAGTAGGAGTGGTGGTAGCAGGAATGGAAATGAATCACTAAGATCTCCCTTAAAAATGTGAGATGACATCAGCAAAATGGCAGAATAGGAAGCCCCAGCTGCCCACCCCCCATGGAAACACTGATTCAATAACAATACATAGATCAATTTCCTTTGTGAGAAACTCAGAAAAATGGCTAAAAGTCTGCTGCACCCCAAGTGAGTGTGAAACCAATCACATCAAAGCCAGCAGGAAAATCTGTAGAACTTACTGGCCATATTCCCTCCCTGCCCCAGCTCAGTGAGGCATTGTTGAGCAAAATCCCAGCTCCTGGCTTTTCCTTGGGGAGGGAAAGAAAAAAACAAAATGTATGTCCAGTAAGCAGACTTTCTGAAGGGCTACCTGAGGAACTGGTTTTTGTCGTGCCTGAATCTAAGTGCTAACAAGAACGATGTTGGGCTGGGAGCTGCTGAGACTGAAAGTGAGGGTTTGGACTAGCACACACTCTCTCATCATAGTCCTTCCCCCTGGTTCACTGTGGAAAAAGTGAAAGAAAACTCCTAACTCCTGGCTTTTCCTTGAGGAGGGAAAGAGTTGGAGACTGTGTATAATTTTCTAAATTTTCAGGGGGCTGCCCAAGGCACTAGTTTCTATTTCGCATGTCTCAGAACACTTATAGGACACAGCATACTCTAGATGCCTTAGGATTCCAGATGGAAAAAGATACTTGGGTGGCCTGTTACTATTTCAGAGGAACAACAGTACAACAGATAGAGGCCAACATAGTGAAGTGGCCTCTCACTCAAAGGGTAGGAAAGAGGAGTGGAGTGTGCATCAATATTCTGGCTCCTCAGGAGCTGCTCAAGGGACTGGTTTCTGTCTCTCCAGTCTCGGAGCACTGATTTGACACAACATACACTAGATAGCTGGGGCCAGGAATGGGGGTGATGAGGCAGGGTAGAATGAGGATAAAAGAGAGCTAGAAATTTGTGTCACTTCTAGAGAAACTGCAGTAATGCACACAGATGCCAGAGGGAGCAAAAGATTATGAGCTCCTGAAAAATAAAACTAGCAAATCCCTCTGACTCTACATAAACCAGTCCAGAGAATATGCACCCACCAAAAAGATTTGAGGAAACCCCAGAATATCTAGCGAGGATAATTGGTAAAGGTCTTTCCCTGAACAGAGACAGCCCATAAAAACTGGAAAGCTAGCTATGTTTTTTCAAGTACATGAATCCCAACACCAAGTTAGATATAAGGTACATGAAGAAACAGGGACGTATTGGTCCAATCAAAGAAACAAAATTAATCTACAGAAACCAATCCTAAAGAAATGGGTATAATATGAGTTACTTGATAATATACTAAATGACCATCATGAGAATGCTCAATGAGCTCAGGGAAACAATGTATGAACAAAATATACTAACATCAAAAACATGGGAAATATAAAAAAAAGAACCAAATTAAAATTTTGGAGCCAAAGGGTACGATAACTGAATTGACAAAGAATTTGTTGTTCACTTAATTGAACAACAGTTGACTTGATCAGATTGAAGAAAGAATCAGTGAACTCAAAGATAGGTCATTTTAAATTATCCAGTCAGAAGAAGAAAGGAAAAAAGAATGAAGAAAATGTAAGGAACTTATGAGACACAATCCAGTAGACTAATATACATTTATAAGTGTCCCAAGAAGGAGAATAGAGAAACAAAGGATCAGAAGGGTTACTAGAGAAAATGATTAAAACTTCCCAAATCGGCGGGGGGGGGGGGGGGGGGCGGCGCGCCTTGATGGCTCAGTCTGTTGGGCGTCCAACTTCAGCTCAGGTTGTGATCCCACAGTTCATGGGTTCAAGCCCTGCATCGAGCTCTGTGCTGATTGCTCACAGCCTTGAGTCTGCTTCAGATTCTGTGTGTGTCTCTCTCTCTTCCCCTCCCCTGCTCATGTTCTGTGTGTGTGTCTCTCTCTCAAAAATAAATAAAGCGTTAAAAAGAATTAAAAAAGAAACTTCACAGTTCTGGGGAAAGAAATGGATATCCAGATTCAAGAAGCCACACCTTCCCCCCAAAAATCCAACTAGAGTAAACCTAAAGATGTCCACACCAAAATACATTATAATTAAAATGTCAAAAGTCAAAAACAAAAGAGAATGTTGAAAGCAGGAATAAGAAAAAAAAAAAAGCAATTCATCACACACAAACAGGCTCCCATAAGACTATGAGCAGATTTCTTAGCAGAATCTTACAGACCACAAGAGATGGGATGATATATTCAAAATGCTGAAATAAAAGAACTGACTACCAAGACTAGGATTCACAGCAAAACTGTCCTTCAAAATAAAAGACAAATAAAGAGTTTCCCAGATAAACAAAAGCTAAGAAAATTCATCACCACCAGATTTGTGTTATAAGAAAGGTAGGAGAGGCAGATTCATGTCCTTGCCAAAAACCCCACCCCAGGCATGGTGACTCACTTTCTGGAAAGATCTCAAAAATATGAACTTTCCCCTGAGGTTGAGGGGTTTGTGTTCCATATCAGGTACCCCAACCTTGAGTCCTGAACTGGAGAGTCAAGACCATGAAACATAAAACCAATGGGAATTACATCCAGGAGAACCATAAAACTGTACGGGATGAAGAATCTACCCTTAAAGGGCTTGTATGCAGACTCAGGCCAGGCAGGATTCAGCACAAAAGCAGCAGTTTGAAAAGCACCTAGACCATATATCATATGTGAAGGAGAGCTACTTGCAAATCTTAAAGAGACTGTCAGAAACACAAGAACCTGTTGGGACCCTTTCCAGGGACAAAAGTGCTAATGGGTACCATTTTTGCAATCACACCATACCTTGATAATGCCTACACTGGTGGGTACCTTTATGGCAGTCTTCCTCTAACCTGCTAGCACAGTTGGGAGTACAATGGCTCTCCCTCCACAGCAGCCACACCATAGCTGATGGGCACACACAGCCTATGCAGGAGAGCCCCCTGGAGCACTTGGCTCTAATGGCCAGGGAGAATTGTGATTCTAGGCCCCACATATCATATCATCTCCTATACAAGGCAACTCCTTTAAGACTTGGAGAAGTAGCTGTTTTGCCTAATACATACAAACTACACAGACAATCAGGCAAAATGAGGAGACTTAGAATACGTTCCAAACAAAAGAATAAGACAAAAACTGTAAAGAAAACATTAGCGAAATGGGAATTAAGTCATCTACCTGATAAAGAATTCAAAGTAATGGTAATAAAGATGCTGAAGACACTAGAGAAGAAAAATGGATGAACACAGTCAGAACCTCAACAAAATACAGAAAATATTTTTAAACTTAAAAAAAATAATGCAATACCAAACAAGTCACAGAACTGATGGAATAAAATAACTGAACTGAAAAATAAACTAGAGGGGTTACAAAGAAGACTGGATAAAGCAGAAGAATGTATCACTGGCCTAAAAGAAAAAACAATGAAACTTACCCAGGCAGAGCAGCAAAGATAAAACAAGAATTTTAGAAAGTGAAGAGAGCTTAAGGGCCCCATAGGAAAATATCAAGTGGAATAACATCCACATTATAGGGGTCCCAGAAGGAGAAGAGAAAAAGAGATGGGCAGAAAACTTATTTGAAGAAATAATAGATGAAAACTTCTGAAATGTGGAAAAGGAAATAGACATCTAAGTCCAGGAAACAAAGAGATTTCCAAACAAAATGGACCCAGAGGGATCCATACCAAAGACACCACATTATACAGGCAGTCCCTGATTCATGACAATTCAATTTATGATTTTTTGACATTATGGTGGTGCAAACGTGATATGCATTCAGTAGAAACTGTACTGCAAATTTTGAATTTTGATCTTTTCCCAGGCTAGTGATATGTGGTGTAATACTCCCTCATGATGCTAGGTGACAGCAGCAAGCCACAGCTAG
Source organism: Herpailurus yagouaroundi (assembly GCF_014898765.1). Classification (NCBI taxonomy): domain Eukaryota; kingdom Metazoa; phylum Chordata; class Mammalia; order Carnivora; family Felidae; genus Herpailurus; species Herpailurus yagouaroundi. Next base: position 87,446,415 of record NW_024412391.1, on the reverse strand, counting down.
CAGTTTGCCAGTCAATCACAAGAACAACTGATATACTTACAACACTTCTGTTTCTCACTTTCAGTACAGTGGGTGTTCAATACATTACACGAGTTATTGAACACACTGTTATAAAGTAGACTTTGCGTTAGATGACTTTGCCCAACTGTATACTGATATAACTACTCTGGGCATGTTTGAGGTAGGCAAGGCTAAGCTATGATGTTCAATAGGTTAGGTGTATTAAATGTATTTTTGACTGAAGATATTTTCAACTTACAGTAAGCTTATCAGAACATAATTCCATCATAAGTCAAGGAATATCTGTAATTAAAATTTTTTTAATGTCTATATATTTTTGAGAGAGAGATGGAGGGCGAGTGGGGGAGAGGCAGAGAGAAAGGGTAACAAAGAATCCAAAGCAGGCTCCAGGCTCTGAGCTGTCAGCACAGAGCCTGACTTGGGGCTCAAACCCATGAACCGTGAGATCATGACCTGAGCCAAAATTGGATACTTAACCAACTGAGCCACCCAGGTGCCCAGAGGAATATCTGTAATTAAAATATTAGAAATTAAACATTAAGAAAGAACTGTAAAATTAGCAAGAGAAAAACTTGTTACATACAAGGGAAACCTTATAAGGCTACCAGCAGATTTTTCAGCAGAAACTTTGCAGAAGGGAGTGGCATGACATATTTGAAGTACTAAAAGGAAAAAAACAACAACTTCCAATCAAAAATATTCTGCCTGGTCAGAGAAAGGCAAATATCATATGATTTCATTCATATGTGGAATTTAAGAAACAAAACAAATGAGCAAGGGGGAAAAAAAGAAAGAGAGAGGCAAACAAAGAAACAGACTCTTTAATATAGAGAACAAACTAATGGTTAGCAGAGGGGAGGTAGGTAAAGGGATGGGTTAAATAGATGATGGGGATTAAGGAATGCACTTGTCGTGATAAGCACCAGGTATTGTAAGGACGTGTTGAATCACTAATTGTACACCTAATACTACACTGTACATTGACAAACTGGAATTTAAATAAAAACTTAAGAGCCGCCTGGGTGGCTCAGTCGTTAAGCATCTGCCTCTTGGTTTTGGCTCAGGTCGTAATCTCAGTTTGCGAGTTTAAGCTCCACATCGGGCTTTGTGCTGACAGTACAGAGCCTGCTTGGGATTCTCTCTCTCTCCCTCTCTCTCTGTCCCTCCCCTCCTTGTGCTCTCCTCCCTCTCTCAAAATAAATAAATAAACTTCAAAAATTTTTAAATAAAAATAAAAACTTAAAAAGAAAAGTATACTCTGTCTGGTGATCATAGGACATGATGACACATAGGACATAGGATCACATGGTGATCATAGGACAGATTAAAAACTTTTCCACATAAGAAAAGCTAAAGAAGTGCATTACCACTAAAGCAGCCTTGCAAGAAATGTTGAAGAGATTTCTTTAAGTTGAAATGAAATAGCACCAATTAATAACAAGAAAATATACAAGAGTGAAAATCCCACTAGTAAAGGTAAATATATAGTAAAGGTAGTTGACTAATCACTCATAAAGCTTCCATGAAGGTCAAAAGGCAAAAGTGAAAAAATTAACTAAAATTACAATAATTAGCTAAGGAATACATAAAGTTAAAAATGTAAAATATGACATCAAAAACATAAAATTGGGGGGGTGTCAAAATGTGGAGTTCGGCAATGTATTCAAATTTAAGTTTCTCTGACCTTAAAATAGGCCATTATATGGATAGTATGTTATATGTGAACCTCACAGTAACCACAAAACAAAAATTTACAGTAAATACACAAAAGAAAGTGAAAAAGGAATCTAAAAATAACACCAAGAAAGTTATGAAACTACATTACATGAGAAAAGAGAGAGAAGAAAGAAGCATATAGGAACTACAAAAACAGCCAGAAAACAATTTTTAAAATGACAATAACACATATCCACCGATAATTACCTTAAATATAAATCAGCTACATTCTTCAATCAAAAGACATAAAGTAGCTAAATGGAGAAAAAGAGGAGTTTGTCTATATGCTGCCTACAAAGGACACACTTCAGAAGTAAGACACACACAGACTAAAAGTAAAAGGATGGAAAAAGATATTCCATACAAAGGAAAACAAAAGAAAACTGATGTAGCTGTATTTATAACAGACAAACTAGACTTTAAAACAAAGACTAATAAAAGACAAAGTAGTGCAATACCTAATGACAAAAGGGGTCAACTGAGCCAGAAGATAAAACCTTTATGAATATATATGCAACCAATATAGGAGCACAAAAATATAAAAAGCAAATATCAACAGATCTAAAGGGAGAAATAGACAGCAATACAGTTATAGTAGGAGACTTTAAAACCCCACTTACATCAATGGATAAATCATCCAGACAGATAATCAATAAGAAAACATCAGCCTTAAATAAGACCAGAGGGACTTCATGTTTATTTATAGAACATTCCATCCAATAGCAGTAGAATACATATTCTCAGTTCACATGAACAATTCTCCATATCACATGTTAGGCCACAAAGCAAGTCTACAGTAAATTTAAGAAGAATGAAATTGGAGGTGCCTGGGTGGCTCAGTGATTTAAACATCTGACTCTTGATTTTGGCTCAGGTCATGATCTCACAGTTTATGAGTTCAAGCCCTGCATCAGGCTCTGGGCTGATAGAACAGAGCCTGCTTGGGATTTTCTCTCTCTCCCTCTCTCTACCCCTCCCCACTCATGCTCTGTCTCTCAAAATAAATAAACTTAAAAAAAGAAGAATGAAATCATATCAAGCATCTTTTCAGAAAAACGGTATGAAAATCAAGCACAAAATGAAAAATGAAAAACCACAAAAATGTGGAGATTAAAAAACATACTATCGAGGAACTAATTGGTAATCAAAGAAATCAAGGTAAATAAAAAAATACCTAGTGACAGATGAAAACAAAAATGCAGTGTATCAAAATCTATAGGATTCAGCATAAGTGGCTAAAAGAGAGAAGTTCATAACATTTCAGGTCAACTCAAGAAAAAGAAAAAGCCTAAATAAACAACCTAAATTTCCATCTAAAGGGGCTAGAAAAAGAACAAACAAAACCATTAGTAGAAAGAAGTAAATAATAAAGAACAGGAAGGAAATAAGAAATAGAAACTAAAAATGCAGTAGAAAAGGTTAATAAACCTAAGAGCTGATTCTTTGAAAAGATAAAGAATTTGGACAAACCTTTAACTAGGCACTCCAAGAAAAAAAAGAGAGGGCCCAAATAAGTAAAATCAGAAATGAAAGAGAAGTTACAACTGATACCACAGAAATACAAAGGATCATAAGAGACTACAATTAATAATTGTACGTCAACACATTGCACAATCTAAAAGAAATGGGTAAATTCCCAGAAACACACAACCTTCCAAGACTGAATCATAAGAAATAGAAAATCTGAACAGACCCATCATGAGTAAAGAGAGTGAATCAGTAATCAAAAACCTCCCAATGAACAAAAGTCCAGGATCAGATGGCTTCACTGATAAAGTCTACCAAAAATATAAAGAACACCAATATAATTAGTCATATAATTAATATCAATCCTCTTGAACTCTTCCAAAAAACTAAAGAAGGGAAAACACTTACAAACTCATTTTAACAAGGCCAGGGTTGCCTGGGTGGCTCAGTCAGTTCAGCATCTGACTCCTGATTTCAAATTTGGGTCATGATCTCACAGTTCATGAGTTTGAGCCCTATGTCAGGCTCTGTGCTGACAACGCAGAGCCTGCTTGGGATTCTCTCTCTCCTCCTCTCTCTCTGCCCCTCCCCAGCTTGCTCTCTCTCTCTCTCTCTCTCTCTCTCTCTCTCAAAATAAATAAACTTTACAAATGAACAAACAAGGCCAGCATTACCCTGATACCAAAACCAGACAAGGACACCAAATAAAAAAGGTGCAGGCCAATATCCTTGAGAAAAATAGACGCACAAATCCTCAGCAAACCTAATTCAACAACACATTAAAAGGGTATGACACCAAGATCAAGTGAGACTTATTCTAGGGATCCAAGGATAGTTCAACATCCACAAATCAATCAACATGATATATCACATTAACAAAATGAAAAATAAAAAACATGATCAGATCAATATAAACAGAAAAAAACATTTCACAAAATTCAACATCTATTTATGATAAAAAAAAAAAAAACTCCCAACGAAATGTCCACGGAAGAAATGTACCTGAATTTCATACAAACTGTATGTAACAAGCCCCATTTAATATCATACTCAATGGTGAGAGGCAGAAAGCTTTTCCTCTAAGATTAGGAACAAAACAAGGATGCCCACCCTCCCCACTTTTATTCAAAATAGCATTGAAAGTCATAGCCAGAGAAAATAGCCAAGAAAATGAAATAGAAGACATTCAAAATGGAAAGGAAGACTTAAAATTGTCACTATTTGCAGACTTCATGATACAGTATGTAGAAAATCCTACAGACTCCATCAAAAAACTATTAGAGCTAACAAATGAATTCAGTAAAGTTTCCAGATACAAATCTAATATACAAAAATCTGTATTTTTATACACTAAAATGAACTGTCAGAAATAGAAATCAAGGGAAACAATACCATTTATAATTGTACCAAACAATAAAATATCTAGAAATAAATGTAATCAAGGGGGTGAAAAGATCTGTACTCTGAAAACTGTAAGACACTGTTGGAAGAAACCGAAGACACAAATAAATGGAAAGAACACTCTGTGCTCATGGACTGAAAGAATTAATATGTTACAATGCCCATACTACCCAAAGGAATATACAATCATTGCAATATGTATACAATGTACAATCAATACAATCCTTATAAAATTCTAATGGTATTTTTCACAGAACTAGTACAAATAATCCAAAATTTATCATCTCCCAGAAGCCCCACCTCCTAATACCATCACCCTGGAGATTAATTTTCAATATATAAATCGGGGGGGAGGGCACATTCAGACCATGGCAAGTGTCATTATCACTTGTTAGTTATCAAATAAACATAAAATCCTTATTATGCACTCGGAACTCCCCACAGTTTGATCCCAATCCACCTGTTGAATCTCACCACTCACAACTCCTAGACATGTATTTATATGATTCGACTAAAATTTAAAATGTAGCATTCTCTGAAGAAAAAACATGCTCTCCTGCTTCCATACCTTTTAGTCATACTTTAGCACCCACTATTTCCATAAACCTTCGCTGATCATAAACCCAGATATTCTCCAGTGCTATAAAACTTGAAGGGCCTGAGATCCAATTCCAGAATTTCCACAAGGTGGCTGTCACCCATCTGCAGTAACAGTTCCAGTGATACATAAGTTAGTATCAGCCAAAGTCACCAAGTCCTTAAATAGGTATTTCTGATCATCAACAGAGGTACTTTATTTTTTAACCCAAATCCATCGTTTTGTAGCTTGCTCTTCCTTCAGGTAGTTTCTAACTGCTGGAGGTCACATAGAACAAGTCTAATACCACTTTACATGTAAGCCTTTCAAACACCTACAGGATCAGAATAGAGAAGGGTGGGGACCAGGAGTTTCAATTTTTCTAAAACATGTCTGGTATTGCGTTAAGCCCTCTAAACCTCAGGCTCCCCCTTTCCAATTTACTGCTCTTAATGTTTTGTTCCAGAGTTGATCGCAGCAGGCAACTAGCCTGGCTTTCATTAGATAATCCGGTTCTAAGTTTTAGATTATTCTTTTATCCCTCTAAATCATAAGCTCCTTGAAGCAAGAGATGATATCTTATTGATCACTACCTTTGCCCCTGCACTTAGCAAAATTCCTTGTATAATAAGAAAACATTACAGGCAGAAAGGTTTCCATTTCCTCCTCTTTACCTCATTGGTGAAGGAGGGAGCCCCTACCCTAGGATTAAAGGGAATGGCCAAACACACAACACCTAAAACTGGGAAGATAAGAACAACAGTTTATCAGTCACTTGTACCCACAGCCTAGGGAAGGAGGGCACTGCACACCACACAGGGCCACATGGGGGCTGCATTCAGGAACAGAGTGAACAACCAGTGGCTGTGGGAAGCAAGCCTTTGCAAGATCAGAGGGCAGAGTGCCGCTCTGGTTCCCACAGAACCATGTGATGGGTTTGTTTGGATAATTCCACAGGCGGGCAGAAGACTGAGGCGTGTTCCTCAGAAATAAGCAGGAGCTGATAAGGAGATTTGATCAGCTAGAGGACTTTATCCCTGGGAGCAGAGTGGGGACAGGAACTTGCAATTAGGCCATTCTAGGCTCTCCTGGTTCCAGATGTCAAGGCGGCACATCATAGTAATATTAGGTCTTATACCATATAGGGCTTTTTCCCCCCTTTTAATTTCAGCATTTTAAAATGCCATCACATTGTCTCCCAGCTTTCACAGATTCTGGTTAAAAATCAGTCCTTATTCTTTATGTTGCTCCTTCACAGGTAAGACAGCTTTTCCCCCTACTCTGGCTTCATTTAATCAATGAAGATTCATTTAGATTCTGAGGTTCTGAGATTTCTTTTCAGTTGCCTGAGATTCTGGATTCAGTGGCTGGATATCTTTCATCAGGTTAGGAAAATTCTCAGCTATGATTTGTCCAGACATTACTTAATCCCATTCTCTGTCCTTTTCTTCTGGGATTAAAGTCACACATATGTTTGAGCATTTGCACATGATCAATTTATACCTATACTTTTTCTGCTTACATTCTTTTCTTCGTGTTGTTTTTTCAATCTTGAATTTCAGTCTGGATGTTTTTTACTGACTTATCTGTGAATTCACTAATTCTGTCTTGCTGTGTGTAGTCTGCAATTAAATTCATCTAATGAGTTCTCATTTCAGTTATATTCTCCAAATGCTCATTTAATTCATGTTATATTTCTGTGTAAATATCCTATCTTTTTAATTATCATTATTTTTTCCATATTTTCCTCTATTTAGCACACTAATCATGATTAATAAAATAAAATCCAATAGAATTTAAAAATCCATCTGGATCATCTCTGTGTCTGTTTCCATTGAGGATTTTATCTTTTTCTTATTAGTGACTTTTTTCCAGCTTTCTCACATCTACAAATTTTCAGTCGTGGGTTAAACATTATAAAGATTATACGCCTAAGGTTCTGGATGATGTGAACTTCTTATAAAATTCCAGGATGTTTATGTTAAGTTCTGTCATGGCAAATATATTGTAGTACCTGAAAGATCACCTTGATCGTATCAAGATTTGGCTTTAACTATCAACAATAGCCAAATTATGGAAAGAGCCCAAATGTCTAACAACTGATGAGTGGATAAAGAAGATGTGGTTTATGTATACAATGGAATATAACTCAGCAATGAGAAAGAATGAAATCCTGCCATTTTCTTTTTTTTTTTTTAATTTTTTTTTTTAATTTTTTTTTCAACGTTTATTTATTTTTGGGACACAGAGAGACAGAGCATGAACGGGGGAGGGGCAGAGAGAGAGGGAGACACAGAATCGGAAACAGGCTCCAGGCTCTGAGCCATCAGCCCAGAGCCCGACGCGGGGCTCGAACCCACGGACCGCGAGATCGTGACCTGGCTGAAGTCGGACGCTTAACCGACTGCGCCACCCAGGCGCCCCTATCCTGCCATTTTCAACAAGATGGATGGACCTGGAGGGTATTATGCTAAGCGAATTAAGTCAGGCAGAGAAAGACAAATATCATATGTTTTCACTCACATGTGGAATTTGAGAAACTTAACAGAAGACCATGGGGGAAGGGAAGGGGAAAAACAGTTTCAAACAGAGAGGGAGGCAAAGCATAAGAGACTCTTAGAGAACAAACTGAGGGTTGATGGGTGGGAGGAGGGCAGGGGAGAGGGGAAAATGGTTGATGGGCGTTGTAAAGGACATTTATTGGGATGAGCACTGGGTATGTAAGCGAAGAATCATGGGAATCCACTCTCGAAGCCAAGAGCACGCTGTATACACTGTATGTTACCTAAGTTGACAATAAATTATATTTTAAAAATAAATTAAAAAATAAAATGGCCAAAAATAAATAAATAAATAAATAAATAATAAAAAAACAAAAAATAAAAGAATTGACTTTAGCTTTTGTTAGGCGTGGTGTGTGTCAGCATTTTCCTTACTCATAGACCTTGGCCCTTATGCAGAGGATGTGGTCTTTCCAGGTCCTCAAAGTAATAATATGGAGTATTGACAAGACCTACTTTTGGCAGAGCATGTAGAGATTTATAATGAATTTTCATATACATTGTTTTATTTGATCAAACAGGTTCTCTTACAAAGAGAACTAAAAGAGAATATTCTGCACATACTACAAAACATCCAAAAGTTCTCCACATTTACTAGGCTATTCCTTGTCCCAGGATTATTTAATCAAACTGCCATTATTCATTCATCCAACACATATTATTATGCACCTACTATACTTTCTTCAGGCTGCTATATTAGACACTGGGGCTATAAACACGAATAATATACTCTCAAGAAGTCCAATGTAAAATCTTATGATCCTGTGAATAAAGGAAGAAATGTGAGAGCTAACAAAAACAAAATGTCTTCTGTCTTATTTGTTTCCACATTTTCCTTTTGTGGTTGATTTTTGGCCTTGATTTTCAATGCTTATGTCTACATTCTAAGAAGAATCTGGGAAGATCTAATGTACAAATACATGGTTCTTATTAACTGTAAATTGATGTCTTTTCTATTAATCTTTAATGCACAACTTTTGCATGTAATATGCCCACATCATTTCCTTACTCAAGCTGCTTCAGGCTGCACAGATTTCCCCTGAAACTCCATGATCAGAAATTAAGAAATTAAGTAAACAGTGGTGACTGGGTGGCTCAGTTGGTTAAGCGTCCGATTTCCACTCAGGTCATGATCTCACGGTTTGTGAGTTTGAGCCCCACGCTGGGCTCTGTGCTGACAGCTCAGAGCCTGGAGCCTGCTTCAGATTCTGTGTCCTCCCTCTCTCTCTGCCCCACCCCTGCTTGTGCTCTGTCTCTCCCTGTCTCTCAAAAATGAATAAATGTTAAAAGAAAGAAATTAAGTAAACAGAAGTTAAGCCTTATAAACGGTTAAGAAAAACCATATATTTTCATGTCTTGGGATACGGCAGAAATTTGTAGTTGGGGCAAATTTGTTGCTGAGATTTTTGAGGCTCAGGTGGACTGCTATTTGGGTTTATCAAAACCTAGAGCAGCGTTTTAGAGACTAAACTTTAACTACAACTGTAACCAGTCAGCACAGCACTTAAAAGTCACTTTGGAGCAGCAGCAGAAAACAAATTAAAAAAAAAAAAAAAAAACACATTACGAATATCGTATCTAAAAGAAGACATTTACTAGCCACCAGTAAGTTTTAAAGTTAAGGCAATTATAATAGATATTAACTAGATGTTTTTTAAAAGTCATCTTTCTAAAACAATGGAGGAGGAAAGTCCGGCAGTGATCTTGGAGTCTAGTTAGAATGAGGTCACTGAAATGTGTCTTAGACTTGGCCTCTTGACCCTGAGATATACCCACCTCACTTGTATTTATTGGAAAGTATACTATTCCAGATGCTTCATGCCCTAAGAATACTGAATACCCACTTTGTTGGCCAGCTCAGGCAACAGGCTTCTGCCTTAATTTCTCTTAAGAGAAATTACAAATTAATTCTAGATTAAGCACCTGCCTTAAGTACCTCTTTCATCTGTTCAGACTAGAATGCTATCCTAAGTTGCGGGTGCCTTTGTTGGGACCTGAGAACATAGCAAGTTCTCCAAGCACTTTCTCAAGGGATAGAATTTACCTCCCTGTTACAGATCTTCTACCATGAGAGACTGATTACATGGAGCTGTAGTGATGATGGCTATTGTGTACTAAGCAGTTACTATACTGACCGGACACTATGCTACATTCACCTCATGAATCAATCACCTTGTTCGATGATCAACACAACCATAAGATACAGGTACTAATACAAATGTGTTATTGAGAAAAGCAAAGCACTGAAAGATAAGTGACTTCCTCAAGCTATCAATTAGCACAGCATCCCTGGAGCTTAAGGTGCCATATTGCCTTTCTGACTTTGAAGCTTCCATCCCACTATCTGGATACCTACCTGGTGCTTGACTTTCTGGTTCAAACTGACATCCTGAGATAATTGTTACCTGAACATACCCGAGATCACAATATCCTTTAGAAAAGGAGTATGGTTCCATCCAGGTGATTTCACAAGGGCCAGTCTCTGCCACCAGGTGAAGTTCCCCAGCACCAGCCTCACCCAAACCTTTCTTTCAGCTCTATGCTGCTGGTCCCAAACCATCTCTCCTAAGTTTACAAAAGCTTCAATTTTGTCTGAATCCAGTCATTACTTCTCTTCCCTAAATGTTCTGGCTTAGAGACAAGAGACCAAGATTCTGTCACTAACTTACTACGTAGCCTTAGGCAAGTCACTTAAACTTGTCAGGTCAGTTTCCTCACTTATAAACTTACGGTGTTGGACTGGTCCCTTCCAGCTATAAAATTCTGTGATTTTAAGATCAAACATGAAATCCTGATAGGAGGATTGTAGTAAAACAGTGAAAAAGAAAGAAAATGGTCTGGTCTAGAAGATCTTGCTTATTTTAAAGCAAGTGTTTGGGGCTATTTTATGTATGTTTACATGCACTTAGAGACATTTAAAATGAGTACATTTTATAAGGTAAGAAACAAGAAAGCCCTCACACATGATATTTAAAAATGTGGCTCCAGAGTTCACAACACCCTCATCATGTATAAATAGAACATAGCATTTACAACCACTTACTCCATAATATATTTCTTTTGGCTGAGAGGTCATGTTCAACTACATGAGTTTCTCAGAACACTGACCTTTGTTCTTTATGTTGTTGAACAAAGTAAAGCTATTTTGTAAAGACACAGTGTCCTTAGGCACTCAATCTAATTATTGCCGTGTTTTTTGTAGGTAATTATAATGGCTCCATTCACTGAGCACCCACTACTGGGTGTGACTCCCATGCTTGGTAATTTACATACATAATCTCATTCTTCCAAAAGACTGCAAAATAATATTATCCCACTTTACTCATAAGAAAATCAGGCCTCAGAGAATACGGTAGCTTAGCTGAACACCATTAAATAAGAAACCGAGATGAGAACCCAAGTCCATCAAGCTCTACTCTACCTTTCTGCCTCAAAATAAACCAGTTTGCTATTGAAATAATAAGAGTTGTAAAATTTATTGAATCCTTATTGTGTAATAACCCTGTGAAGCCTCCCAGAAATGTTATCAGCTAGAGAGTACTATGGTCTCCATTTTACAGGTATAGAAACTAGAACACAGAGAAGTTAAGCACCGTGTCCAGGGTCATACAGTTTAAAAAGATGAACGCTCTCAAACCCCTTCCAGCAAAGCACCTACCATGTAGTAGAGCACTGGGTCTTAAAGAAAAGTACTCATTTCTCCTCAGGCTTTTCGAATTGCTATTTAGCATGATTAGACTGAGAAGGCAATGATTACAGAGTCTCAAATCATGAAATTCTTCCTCCTCTACTGTTTTCCCATACATCTACACATATAGCAAGCATGTATGAAAAGAGATTAGCTCCCAGGCTTGCACATTCCCATCACATTTCAACTACTTTAGTTCCCCACACCTTGGTTCCCTTCTTTATAAAAACTACACCAGCTGTGGTGCCTGGGTAGTCCATTAAAGCATCCTGCTCTTGATTTCAGCTCAGGGTCATAATCCCAAGGGTCGTGGGATCTAGCCCCAGGTCAGGCTCCATGATGAGGGTGAAGCCTGCTTAAGATTCTCTCTCTCTCTCTCTCTCTCTCTCTCTCTCTCTCTCTCAAACAGCAACAACAAAACTACACAGGGCAAGTATCTGTGCCCTGTGCCCATATCAGTGAGGTCAAAGATGATGATTGTGGTGACACCTTTTAAATGATTATTTTAAACTCCACTATGTCTATCGTTTGACACACTACCCCACCATGGCAGAGCATGCTCTCAAATTTAAACGTCAGAAAAATAATTTATGAGAGAAAACTTAATTAATCACTTTGAAATCCTAAGGCTTGTTTATCCTTATTGAAAATTGAGTATAAATAGTCTGTTCAGCCTAAAGAGAGAAGCATAAGAAATATTTGGTCAAAGAAATAAGAAAAACCTCAAAATGGGGAGCATAAATAATATATGGTCGGTTGTAAAATATGTTTTAAATATCATAAAGTTTATGATAAACCTTAATTCCAAATAAACCGCTTGATGTTGTAAACATACACTGTGCTAGAGTGTTTAAAAATATATACACAGAATCAAATTCTCCATTGCAACATTAATTTTCCATTACCTTTTCAAGAGCATCCTATGAAAACATACACATATAGAAGATGGATACTTTACGATAGCAACACATTGGAGCCAGTGTAATGAGGTTTATGTCAGTGTTTCCATTTAAGCTACTTTTTTTCAGTAGTTAATGACTGCACCGTAAAAATGCAATTAAGTGAAATCTGGCATCTGTGTTCTTAGTAAGTAACATTTTTTAAAAGTGGGTGGGGGGGAAGCAACTGTTGACCATTTGGAAGAAGTTTTTTTCAATTATTTTGAAGAACAGGTTCTGTCAAGGAAAATTAAATAAAAGCTTTTGGCAATTAGATTCATGATATATTTTGGAAGTTTTTGCCAAATAAATTTAATCCTATCTTTTTCTTTAAGTTTATTTACTGATTTTGAGAGAGAGAGAGTGCATGCGAGCAGAGGGAGGGGAAGTGAGAGAAGAGAGAGGGAATCCCAAGCAGGCACCATGCTGTCAGCCGAGAGCCCGACAGGGGACTCGATCTCACAAACCATGAGATCATGACCTAAGCCAAAATCAAGTTGGACGCTTAACTGACTGAGCGACCCAGGCGTCCCTAATCCTATCTTTTTCTATAAAATAATCTACCATTTCAGACACTTTGACATGCACTTTTTTTTTATCAGCTATGACATGCATCATCAGTAACATTAATATTTTTCTACAGTCATTTGTCACGGTATTTGGGAGTCCAGGTGTTCCTAGAAGGGTGGTATACCAAAGAGTAATAATGGAATTAAGTGTGAAATGAGACTCAATTTAGAAATATACCCCTGAAAACTGTTGACACAGTTGGGATGACACATAAATGTCAGCTCTGTACAGTGACTTTGTGTGAGGCGGGCAACCTACCTAACTTCTCTGTGCCATAATCTGATATAATAATAATAATACCTGTCTCTGAGAGCCTGGGTGGCTCAGTTGGTTAAGCATCTGACTTCCCCTGAGTTCATGATCTCACTGTTCGTGGGTTCGAGCCCCACCTTGGGCTCTGTCTGGACAGCTTGGAGCCTGGATCCTGCTTTGGAGTCTGTGTCCCCTTCTGTTTCTGCCCCTCCCCCACTCATATTCTCTCTCTGTCTCTCTCTGTCTCTCTCTCTCTCAAAAATAAACATTAAAAAATTAATAACATTACCCATCTCCTAGGATCCACTCATTCAAAAATTGAGCACCTACTGTGGCAAACAGTTATAAACTAGACTTCCTGGAACTTCCTTTATTAAAATACAAAATAAGATACTCTTAAATCATAGAAGTCGTTCGAAATGAAGTAATTCTTAGTGATTATATGTTTTTAAAAGGATGTTTGTTTTGGCAGCTGGTTAGTTCTCTAAGATGGAAGGATGAAGAGCAGCAAACCATTTCAAATCATATTAATTACGTGGCTGTTAAAGAACATCTGCCTATTTTAAGTGAGATAAATTAGCAAAACTACCCAAAGCACCTGATGTGTAACCCAACAGATATTCACTGAACCTCTACTTTATTTAGGGAAAGTGTCAACGATCACATCCAATGTGCACAGACTGGAATATCTTGACAATGTAACAATTACAAAGTGTAAGATTTTCACATGAAGAGGAAAGAATGGTGGAAGAATAGGTGGAAGAAAAAACAGACACTAATACAACACACAAAATAGCCAGGAATATGCTGAGTTGTGTTGTCACAAAAGGTTCAAAGATAGTAGAAAATGAGTCCGGACACGGTGGAAGCCAAATTGTGAAGAGCCCAAGGAAGTGTTTATACATGAATTCAGTGAAAGATGTGTTGACAGTTTTTCCAAAGGATTAAATGAAATAATACATATGGTAACTTTTAGCATAGTGCCTGTCACCTACTAACCACTAAAACTGCTAGCCAATAAGTTATTTATTAAAAATTTAATTACACCTCATTCTAAATACTAACAAAATACTACCAACATAAACAAAGAACCCTCCCACTTGTTCCCACCATATCTTGTGCTTATTATAAATTTAAGACTAATTTAGAAGCATTTAAATCCATTTTAATTGGGTTCCACAGACTTCTAGGGATCAAATAAAAAAAAAGTTCAAATAGTTCCTTCAGTTATGTATACCTAGTCTTGATCTGGGAAAAAAATGACTCAAGTGGTAGATATTGGAATTTGCCAAAACATGGTCCCTATGGACCAAAGAAGAAAGTAGGGGCAAGATAAAGAGCTCAAAACTGGGTGAACACATCAGTATTCACACAGCCCTTTTCTAACAACTGTTCATTTAACTCCAATAGCTCAGGGTTAATGCACAGTCTTAGGGATAGTGACAACTATTAGTCTTGGGGAGTTCTCAAGGAAGCAAGCATTTCCTGACATCCTTAGAAAGTAGGTGTCATACCAACTGTTTGGCTCACCACAGTATCTCCAGTGGCCTGGCACACAATTACTAGGTAATTGGTAAATATTGGTGAAAGGAATAGATGACAAAATGAATCAGGGCCAATCTTCTGTCTAGACCAGTGGGCAGCAGGAATACCAAGCCTGAATTCTAGTAAAGTACCCTAGAGCCTGGTCTGGTCAGGACAAGGAGTCAGGTGTCCCTTGTCCTATGACCTCTCAGTGCAAGATGATGCAGGTGGTGATATATTGAGGAGAAAACAAGGGAAAAGGCAGCAACAGATCTCTAGGAACTGGACAATAAGACAGAAGCTAAGGAAATTAGATGTAAGCAGAACATGGAAGACTGAAGCTAGAAAAGTCCCCAGAGCTGCAAAACACAGCTCCTAAAGCTGTTTAAAAGGTGCCAGAGGCAGGTGCCTGGGTGGCTCAGTCGGTTGAGTGTCCAACTTCGGCTCAAGTCATGATCTTGCGCGGTCTGTGAGTTTGAGCCCCGCGTCGGTCTCTGTGCTGACAGCTCGGAGCCTGGAGCCTGTTTCAGATTCTGTGTCTCCCTCTCTCTCTGCCCCTCCCCTGTTCATGCTCTGTCTCTCTCTCTGTCAAAAATAAATAAACATTAAAAAAAAAAAAAAGTGCCAGAGTTCTCGGGAATCAGCTAAGAAGCATCTATTACAGCTCTCTACCTGGCTGGACATCTTTGAAGACCCAAAGATGGGGGAAGGTAAAGAAGGGGACTCAGTGAGAGAGCACAAAGTGAGCACATCAACAAATCCATTTGATAAGTTGTTAAAGGAAATACTGAAAATACCGTTGGAAAGATGGGATAGAGCCTTTGACAGCAGTCACATTAAGAAAGCTGGATTTTAGCCAATAAAACCTTCGAGAGCCTCTGTAAATTTGTGAGCAGGGGAGAGACCTGATTGAAGCTCTGCTTCCAGGTTCAAGAGAGTATATATCAGAAAGAAAACAAGGGAGAAGGTAAACTTGTATAATCTTCCAGGTAAGCAAAAGTGAGCTACCGAGTTAAGGCTGTGTTCGTGGAAATGGAGATGCAAATCACAGCAGCACAAAGAGCCAGTCACAGAAGCTTCCCCATGGCACTTAGAAACATCAAGGAAATGTGCAGACGTAACCTTCGTGCAAAGCAACTTCCATAGTGGAATCTGACTCCTGCCCATTGATGTACCTGTGCCTAGGAAACTTTCTCTGCACCAGGAGAGTAATGTACCCATAGTCACCCACCCACATAACACAGAATGCTAGTCCTTGTCACCAGAATGTCCTCTTCCCACCTTCTTCATTCAACAACCCTTTCTCATGCTTCAAATTTCACCTCAGCTTCTGATTCTCCCGAAGTTCTCTGATCTCCCCGCGTCTGTTACTCCACAGCAGCCGTCCATTCTCTGCTCCAGTACTTAACACACACAAGGTGTTGATTCCCATTTTCTGTTCTTCCTCCTGAGACTGTAAGCCATCACAGGGAAAGGAAGTCAAACACACAGGTTAGGAGCACAGGCTCCTGGTTTTTTGTTTTTTATTATTTTTTATAATTTTTTAATGTTTTTGAGAGAGACAGGGTGTGAGTGGGGGAGGGGCAGAGAGAGAGGGAGATACAGAATCCGAAGCAGGCTCCAGGCTCTGAGCTGTCAGCACAGAGCCTGACGCAGGGCTCAACTCATGGACTGCAAGATCATGACCTGAGCCGAAGTCAGATACTTAACTGATTGAGCCACCCAGGCACCCCTCACAGTCTCCTGTTTCTGCAGTTTACCACCTACATAACACCGTTGGGCCCCTATCCTCTTCTGCAAGATGCATGTAAAGCCTACCTCACAGGACTACTGCAAGAAGTGTGGGAGACAATACGTGGAAACTGATTAAAGCAGTGACTGGCATGGCAGAAGCATTGAATCATACAGCTCTTCCATTAACTATTCTCATGCTGTTGCAGATTAAACAACAAAGCAGACCAGGCTACTTGACCAAAGTCAAGGACTAGAACTAGGCTTTCTACCAAGATCTCTAGCCTCTCAACCACCTTCCATCCAGATATGCCTCTTGGCAGTGGACTTTCCCAGAGAGGACTTGGACTGTAAATTCACAAGGAGATACCAAGCTCTTGAATCAATTGGTCATTTCTTCCGACAGCTATCGGACAAGAAAAAATGCAAAGAGGGAACACCAAAAGTATAAACTGAACTCGGCATACCTTTGCGACCAGGTTAAAAAAAAAAAACAGGGGGAAAGTAGCTTTTTACTGGTTAAAAATTATAACTCTCCTCCTTTTCCTTCTAATTCAAGCCAAGATTATTTTTTCCCCTTCAGTAACGAATCAAGTGATTCATGAGTATATTGGGGATTCTGTCTAGGTTTAGAGTTGGCTAGCGATATAACAAAAGTGGATGTGGTTAATTAAGTAAAAGGAAGAAAATGAATTTCTGCTATCAGATCTCTATTTGCACTACTTTTTAGTAACTTTGTCGTCAGCCAAAGAAATTCAATCCATAAAACCCACGAAGAACTCTCCGTTTACGGTATCCATTTACAATATATAAACACAAACTGTCTTTTGTTCCATTGCAGCAGGAACTCACTGCCCCATATATGAACACATTCCTTTATGATTCTGCTGCCTTTCAGGACATCAGCTGAGTTAACATAGTTTACACTGATGTTCTTCTTTACAATTACATTTCTTGCCATAATAACTTCGAAATATATTTGCAGCACTATACTTTAGGCAGGGAGTAAGAAAAAAAATAAAGCATTATTTCAGGACCCTAATGAACACTAAAATTCTTATTATGAATACATTGCAGTTTATGGATTCTGATGCTGTAATAAGGCATTTTAATTTCTTTGCAGTATTCCAAAATTAAGTTGTCCAACCTTCAGAGGACAAATGGGAAAATGTAACTTCCTCTATTTTACAAGTGAGAAAAACTAAAAATGGGGATGCTTTTCATTTGTTTTTTAAAAATATTTATTCATTTTTGAGAGGGAGAAGCATGAGTGGGGAAGAGGCAGGGGGGTGGGGGGAGAGACAGAGGATCCGAAGCGGGCTCTGAGCTGTCATCAGCAAGCCCTATGCAGGACTTGAACTCAAAAACCATGAGATCATGACCTGAGCCAAAGTATAATGCTCAACTGACTGAGCCACCCAGGTGCCCTGATGATGCTTTTCATTTAAAGAACCTCCTGGCAATTGACAGATTATACAAGTAATGCTGTCACTGCCTATCCAGACCACACCTCACCATAATCTGCCTCTTTCTAACTCCTGCGCCCTAAGTGGCTTTTCCTCTACCATGGGAACCCTCTCTTGCCTTAGTTCATGAGAGTTAGACAGGGGCACCTGACCAGTAGCAGCTCAACGGTGGCCTATTCTTGACCATAACTTTGAGCTGGTCCAATCTCATTCTCTCAAACATTTGATACTGGGAAAAGGAGAGGCTGGGCCATTAAATGTGAAGCTGGAAGCAAAAATACATTATGAAAGTGACTCAAGGCACATGGCAAGGCTATTTATTGCCTTGCACCACACATGCACCCCAAAATAATGAAGGAGCAAAACAACACTGACTAGCTGGTGAGGAAGCCAATCATTGGAGATCACAGCATTATCCAGGGAGAAGCAGAGAGGGCAGAGAGACCGGTTCCTAGAGAAGACACAGTTCCTGAAATTTCCAATCTGTGAGTCCTTACAACAAATGTCTTTTTACCCAGTGGCTCTCTGCTTGCAATCAGAAATACAGCGACTTTTAACATGGTGTCTATTGGATAACTGATACAATTTCAGAATTAAGAAAAAAAGCACTTTCACAAAATGTAAAATTCAAAAACATAACAGAAAGGAAAATTTCTTCTCTTTAAACATCAAAATAAATATGCAACTTTGGGGTTATAGTCACATGAAAAATACAGATTTGTCTTAAACCAGTTGACATCATATGAAGCTTGAGGCTCATATGAAATATAAATGCTTATCAGATGTACTGATTTTCTATGCTACATAATAAATTACTATAAACTTAGTGGCTGAAAAGGGCATCCAGTTATTATTTCAGTTTCTATATGGCAAATCGGGACACAGCTCAGCTGAGTTCTCTGTGCAGGGTCTCAACAGCTAAAATCCAGGTGCCACCCAGGGCCTGGTGCCATTGGAGGCTTGACCAGGAAAGGATGCCCTTCCAAGCTCCCTTCGTTTGCTGATTCATTTCCTTGTGCTTGTAGGACTGAGGCCCTCAGCTGCCAGAGGCCACACCTCTACAAAAGGAGTTCACAACATGGCTGTTTGCTTCGTCATGGCCACCAAGAGACTGTCTCTCACCCCAGTCTACTAAGACAGAGCCATAGGCTATAACATAGTCATAGCAGTGACTAGCCCATCACCTTCCCCATGTGCTGTGTGGGCTCGAGAACAGGTTCTAAGTTCCACTTGTATTCTAGGGAAGGGGATTACACAAGGACATGGACCATTGAGGACCATCTCCTAATTCTTCAGACAATTATTATCACTGACTACTGTGCTTCTGCCTTTTCTGTTTGTAAAATAAGCTACTCAAAATTCTTCTGCTTTGGAAGTATCTTCAGAAAATTATGAAGAAATATCAGTTCAAGACACAAAGTTCCATACAAATACCCTGTGGTCGAAGTCCTGACAGTAATCTTTGATCACCGAGACATCCACTTCAATAGGACTTTCTTGAATAAACACATTGCTAGCCACACTAAGTAAAAAGTCAAGCCACCAACAACAACAACAACCCCCCTGCCCAAGGCACTTTTGTTTTAGAGATGTTGATTTCAAAATTTGGCCACTTGTCTTTTCTGTTCCCCACACTTTGAATTCCCACTCTTATGTTTTAAATTCACCAATAAAGAGTGAGGCAGCAAAATCCCAGGTCTCCACCCTCAACCCTAATAAAAGCAGAACCCCCAGCCTACACACTCTTGCTCTCTCGCTCTCTCTCTCTCTCTCTATATCTCTCTCTCTCTCTACCTGTGATCTTATTGTGGCCCCAGGTGTGCTGTGTAATTTCCAGGTCTTATAAGTAATAAACCTTGACTTTTTCAAAGTTTCCCAGTGGTTGTTGCTGAAGGGTGTCTTGCAATCATATAAGAATCAAAAGGGATAGACGAACCATGACGCTGGTTATTGATAGGCTGAAACCAGCACAAAACACACCCTCTCCTGCCAAAATTAATACAGATCGCCAAACGGCAAAAATGTTCTTATAAAATGAATACTTTTTTTAAAAAAAATTTTTTTTCAACGTTTATTTATTTTTGGGACAGAGAGAGACAGAGCATGAACGGGGGAGGGGCAGAGAGAGAGGGAGACACAGAATCGGAAACAGGCTCCAGGCTCTGAGCCATCAGCCCAGAGCCCGACGCGGGGCTCGAACTCACGGACCGCGAGATCGTGACCTGGCTGAAGTCGGACGCTTAACTGACTGCGCCACCCAGGCGACCCAAATGAATACTTTTAAAAGAAGTAAAAATAATTTTAAAAAATAAATAAAAATAAAAGAAGTAAAAATAATTTTAAAGAACAAATCCCATAATCTGACAAAGGCAAAACTGATAATAAACATTTTCCATAACATCTTCCATGCATCATCCAGAGAGATGACAGATAGAGAGATGATAGATAGATAGATAGATAGATAGATAGATAGATACAGATTTATGTGTTTATGCTTTTACAATGGTGGTCATAGCACAGAAACAAATGAGTTAAGCCTTTCCCAATACAGTCTATTAAGTTTCAGTGCCTACTTAAAATACCATGAAGTTGATACATTATAATTTAAGATACCATTCTCCTATTAGATATTAGATTTGTTATTAGTTGTTGCCATAAATAAAATTCCTCAGGGAAAATTTGCAAAAGTGGGAATTATGAGCCAAAGTACAAAATCGCTATGTGTTTCTTGAAAGGCATTGCCAAGTAGTTTTTCCAAAGTAGATTACCTATTTATACAGGCCAAAGCAAAGCAAAACTATTTAATTTCATTAAAACACCAGATATTATCTAATTTTTGTGAATTTAAAGGATACAAACTTAAGACTTTTGTTTTAAGTCACATTAGTTTAATCACCAGTAAGGCTGAAATAGCCTATCTATATTTTTATATAGGCTGTATTGTTATTGATGTAAGTTGTGTTCTTTGATCATTTTTCTATTGATGTATTTCTTTTCAATCCATAGGAGCTCATTATATAACTCATAAATGAGGATAATTTTACCTAGCATTTTCTTTTTTTTAAAATGTATTCTGTACTAACATATTTTATAAATCAGTAGGTTTATACTTTTTAAAAAACAATAGAAAAAGACTAAAATTAAAAGAAAAACAAAACAACGGACATTCAAGTGCAAACAAAAAGGAAAGCAGGGGCAGTGATAGTAATCTTTGATGAGCCAGAATTTAAGTTAAAAGAATTAAACATGACAGAGAATAGCATTACACAGTAATACAAAACATGATTTATACAAGGAAGGTTTAATTTCAAAAACATATAACTTAAAAGTTAAATAACAAAGATTTTAAATAAACAAAGTGAAATAACTGAGAAGTAAAATAAACAAAACAAAATAAATAAAGCAAAAGCTAATAGAAATACAAGGAGAAATTCATAAACAATACAATCAGAGAGAGATATTAATTTTTCAAAAGACCAAAGAGCTAGTACATTAAAAATATGTAAGCACATAGAAAAGTTAAATAATATAATCAATAGAAAAATTGAATCATGTAATCCAAAAATAAGATTTTATATAAATACATAATATACAGTTTCACATACTATAAATGAAGAACATTTTCTTAATGTCCACAGAACACCTTTTTTAAATAAATCATACATTTGAACACACACATACACAAAATGTTTAACAAGTCAAAATCCGACAAACTGTATGGGTCACTTCTATAAACCAATAAATTAGAAAATTATAATAAAAGTTAATAAAAACAAACCTCTTTGGAAATTGATCATTATTTTCCTAAATAATGCCTACATTAGAAAATAAATGAAAACTGCAATTACTAATTATCTACAAGACAATGAAAAGGAGAGACTAGTTAATATCAAAACCTCTGGGAAACATAAAATCTTATTTACAGAAAAATGTATAGCTTGAACTATTATCATTAAAAAATAAAACTGAAAATAAAGGAACCAAGTATACATTTTAAGTATTTAAGAAGAAGCCACAAGATAGGGGTACCGGGGTGGCTCAGTCAGTTAAGAGTCTGACCCTTGATCTCAAATCTTGATCTCAGGGTTGTGAGTTCAAGTTCCATGTTGGGGGAGAAGGAGAAGGGAAAAAAGAAGTCACAAAATAAACCAAAAGAAAATACAGCACAGAAATTAACAAAAGGAAAAGCAGAAATATATGATAGAAAAATAATAGAAAAAATAAAAAATTCTTTGTTAAGACCAATGAAATACATAAATTTTCACAAGTCTGATAAAAAAAGAAAAGATAAATAAAGCAGTCAAAAAGAAACAAAAACAGAGACATAAAAGATACACAGGAAATTAGGAAAAGGCCTAAAAATATTATATGCAATTCTGACAGCATATTTGAAAGCCTAACATAAACGGCCGATATGTTCTAGAAAAATATCAAAACCAATGAAAAAACTATCAAAAACTGAACAAACCATTAATGATGAAGATTATAAAGGCTATTCAATTATGACAATCTTAAAACGAATCATTTCTAAAAGCACGAGGCCCAGATAGATCTACAACTGAACTCTTGCCAAGTTTTAAAGGACTCAAATTCCAATGTTATTTAAATTATTCCAAATAAAATCTATCAATATTTGCAATATTTCAAAAGAATGTTGCACTATGATCAAGGAGGGTTTATTTCAGAAAGCCAAAGATGATCAAGAAATATAACAAATGAATTGCATCCAAAACTTCAAAAAATTTCATATTTATGTATGATTCTATAAATGATACTACATGTCACTTTATAAAATTCAACAATAATTTCTAAGAGCTCCAAGTAAAATTGAAAGTAAAAAGAATACAGTAAGACTATATAAAAAGATAAACATCATTAAAATCACGATGACCCTTTATCACAGTTGTTAGCCAAAATTGGGCTTTGAGACTCCAGTATATGAAGATAAGAAATAAAATGACTAACATACCTAGAAAATTATACCCAGAAAATTCAAAAGACCCTAAAAATAAAGCTGCTACAATCCATGAGATTATTCGATAAGGTGACTAGATATGTCATATGCAAAACCAACATTTTATGCCTGACAAACAAAAGAAATTAAAATAAGAAAACAAAATTCCTATTCACAATAGTGAAAAAAATCTATGTAGGAATAAAATTTTATTCTCAGATACAAATAAGATTTTAACCAGTCAAGAGGCAAACCATGTCCTTGAAAAGGAAGATTTGATGCCAAAATATTATAAATATATATAAATATGTCCTCCTAATGCATATACTTTGAAAGTATATATTTTTCATTTCTTCATTTTTTCTGGATTGCAAGCAATCTAGTTGGAGTCCTAATTATTTTGAATTAAGTTAAAATGATCTTAATATTCATATGGAAGATGGGTCGCCTGGGTGGCTCTGTCAGTTAAGCGTCCTACTATTGATTTCAGCTCAGGTCATAATGTGGGGTTCATGAGTTCAAGTCCCCATCAGGCACTGCACTGACAGCATGGAGCCTGCTAGGAATTCTCTGTCTCCTCTCTCTGCGCCCCACCCCTGCTCCCTCTCTCTCTCAAAAATAAATAAACAGGGGCGCCTGGGTGGCGCAGTCAGTTAAGCGTCTGACTTCAGCCAGGTCACGATCTCGCGGTCCGTGAGTTCGAGCCCCGCGTCAGGCCCTGGGCTGATGGCTCAGAGCCTGGAGCCTGTTTCCGATTCTGTGTCTCCCTCTCTCTCTGCCCCTCCCCCGTTCATGCTCTGTCTCTCTCTGTCCCAAAAATAAATAAACGTTGAAAAAAAAAATTAAAAAAAAAAAAAGAAATGCAAATATCCAATATTAAATATTTAAACAGCAATTCTTTTCAACTTCTTACCAATTAGGGTTGGCAAAAATTATGAAAAGTGATAATACCCAGTTTTAGGGAAAATTAGAGGCAGGACAAGAGCTTTTTCACATACTGCTGGTAAAAATGTGAATTGTTTCTTCATTCCCTTAGTTATAGAAATCCCACTCCTGATAACCTATCCTGTGTATATAACAGCCATAGTTTATTCATATTTAAATGAATGTTCATTACAACATTTATGATCATGGCAAAAAAAAAAAAAAAAATGGAACCAGTATACTGTCCATCAGTGGAGAATAAACCAAGTTATATCCAAGCCAGGAAATATTATGCAACTATTTAAAAAAAGACCTTGAAAAGTGAAATTTCCATGGTAAGTATTATTAGTGGATAAATATTGTTGACTTTTCTTTACACTTATCAATATAATAAAAAAATTATATCTCAATACTGTGATTTGTACTTATTTATTAATGACATGAGAAGATTTTTTCACATTGTTATTAGCCATTTGTATTTTCTTCTGTATAAGTTATCTCTCAATATTGTTCATTTTTTTATTAGGATTTTCATATTTTCCTTATTGGTTTGCAAAACTTCTTTACACCAAAGCACTTATTCCTTGACCATCAAATCATGTTATAAATATTTTTATTTACCATATAATAGCATATATGGAGTGGGCTTTCTCACACACAGACGTTATACATTTTCAAATAGTTAAATCTCTCAGTAACTTAATTTGTCTTTATATTGGACTTAAAATGTACATTGCCACCCAAAGAGTATATAAATGCTTTCCCATATTTTCTTTGAGTACTTACAGAGTTTTTTTTTTTTTACATGTAAATCTTTAATCCATCTGGAGTTTATTTTGGTGGATGAAGTGAGTTAGGAATCCGACTCTCCTATTAAAGTAGGGTTTTTGCCTGAGACAGCAGGCAGCTCCAGGAAAGAGGTCAGACGTAGCCAAACAGTGTTTTTTAGGGGAAGCAGGGAAGAAAAGAAACTAGCTTTGGGAAGCTAAACACAGCTTCCCCACATACAGAGAAAAAAACCACACAGAGAGAAAATTTCCCTGCTTGGATGTCCCCCATGTCTCCAACTTCTTCCAGATTGCTGGGTCACTAATATAAAGTTACCCCAGAAAACCATTAGACTGTAAAGCTTAGGGAAGAATCCTAATATTATACAGGAGAATATTCTGAAAAGTCCCCTCTCAAAATCCATTCATGCTATTTATTGGCAAATACATGGTCAGAATACATCTTTTTCATTTAAGAATGTATAAATATAAAGATGAAATGATGCCCATAAAGAGTTTATGCCCTATGAAAGAAAACAAATACAACATGTAAGAGGTAAAGAGCATATTTAATGTAAATATGGCAGAAAACATAAGTAAAGTTTAGAAAGCATTTATTTATGCTCTCAAGTAAATTAAAGAAAACATTCTGGACTCCCCAAACAAAAAAAGTGAATATGAACTAAGAAAAAACACTTACAGGAAAAGAAAATCAACGGACTTGCTAAAAGCATGTAGAGAGTAAAGAGAGAATGATTCAATAGGATTAAAATCACACTAAAACTTATAAATGTCAGCATCTATACTGCAGAAAATCTAGAAAGTCAGCAGAAGCACAAACTTTTAAACCTAGCCAACATGGAAGAAGAAAGGGACACAATATTAAAATGCTCCAAAAATGGTAAAAATTATAGAAGATAAAAAATGGAGATTCAACATAAAAATAATGTATTTTGTTAAAGATGAAATCTAAACAAATGAAACAAAAACATCTAATATGGCACAAGAAACCACCCTTAAAAGAACAGTTGGCGTTGTTCAATATTCTCTTGGAAGAATAAAAAAAAAGCATCAGCTAGTGTTTCAAATACAATTACTCTGAGCAGTAGTAAGGATGATGTCTTGGGGCACCAGGGCACTCAGTCCTTTAAGCTACCAACTCTTGATCTTGGCTCAGGCCATGATCTCACATGAAATGGAGCTCCACGTCAGGTTCTGCACTGGCAGCACAGGCCTGCTTAGGATTCTCCCTCCTCTCTGACCCTCCCTTCACTTGCACGTGCTCTATCTCTCTCAAAATAAATAAACTTAAAAAAAAAAAAAAAGAATGCTGTCTTGTTCAGCACCTTCAGCCATCAAAAAGTGTTAGTTCCTGATTAAATATTGTCTTCCTAACGAGTAGAATAGATGCACCTGTAAGAATTAAGCACTGTATTTGTGAGTCAAGCACAAATAAGGAAGGAAATAAGCCAATGAGAGGAGAGGAAATAAGGAGGAAATAAGCCAATGAGAGGAGAGTGGCTTCTGATATGTGTCATAAACACTATGAACAACAGCAGAGTCTCTGGTCTAACAGACAAAATTTGGGGGGTTGGGAACACTTTAAAGGAATGATCAGGGGCGCCTGGGTGGCGCAGTCGGTTAAGCGTCCGACTTCAGCCAGGTCACGATCTCGCGGTCCGTGAGTTCGAGCCCCGCATCAGGCTCTGGGCTGATGGCTCAGAGCCTGGAGCCTGTTTCGATTCTGTGTCTCCCTCTCTCTCTGCCCCTCCCCTGTTCATGCTCTGTCTCTCTCTGTCCCAAAAATAAATAAACGTTGGAAAAAAAAATAAAAATAAAAAAAATAAAGGAATGATCAGATATGAAACCGTACTGGTGCCTTTTGACTTCCATCCTTCAACAAGAATTCATTTACATCATATTTGCCATCAACAATGCCCAACCAGAAGAGGAGCAGCACATAAATAGGGTTGGGTTAAAGGGGGCAGGAGGAATGCCCTGCCACATTTCTGTCCACCACACTCAATACATGTCCTTTTTTTGCAAGCCTGATTCATTGGCTTATGTCAGTGGGTTAGGGAGGAGTGAGATGTGCCATTTTGCCAAATCTGTATTCTTTTAGCTTAATCACAGTTTTTCCATAAAAAATAAAATTACTGAGCTGAATAAAAAAATCTAAATCTGCTGACCAAAAACCTTCACTCTATACAGGATACAACTAATTATACCTAGAAAACCCCTGATATATATTTGTCAAAGGTAAATACTCCTTAAAAAGTTTTTTATAATGGTAGATTGGTCTAGATCACTTATTCACAATATTACAGATAAAATAAAATTATTTTAACGGGTAAAGATTGCTTAAGATTTCTATAGCCAGCCAAATCATCACTCATTTGTAAAGACAACAGAAATATATTATCAGATATGTAAAGGCTTATAAAATATACCAACTATGTATACCAGAGGAAAAATAAAATGCTTGGAGGCATATTTCAACCACAGACAGGTTAAATAAGACAAAAACCTCACAAATATGCAAACTGAGCTATGAAAGAAATGAGAATGAATACTGTCACCACTTAATCTCATAATTATAACAAAATAGCTACTAAAATACAAATATAAAACAACATAATAATTATCGAAAGAAATGATACAAGTTAAAAAAATAAGTAGTAAGTGAGATGAAAAATGACAAAATCTGCAAACAAATCTGGAAGCTGTAGGGAGAAGAAAACTAAAGGCACAAATTCCTTTAATTCATATCAAGAGAAACAATATGGTTTGTTTCTTTTTTTTTAAGTTTATTTATTTTTAGAAACAGAGAGAGGGTAGGTGGGGGAGGGGCGGGGGAGAGAGAGAGAGAGAGAGAGAGAGAGAGAGAGAGAGAGAGAGAGAATGAATCCCAAGCAGGCTCCACACTATCAGCACAGAGCTGAATGCAGGGCTCAATCTCATGAATCGTGAGATCATGACCTGAGCCGAAATCAAGAGTCAGATGCTTAACCAACTGAGCTACCCAGGTACCCCAATAGGGTCTGCTTCTTAAGGTGGATAGGTATAAAAATATATTTTCAAGTATATACCTTCCAAATTACTAGAAGGAACAAAAAAGTAATACAGCAAGTTTTGAAAAGACACAAAACAAAGGGAACAACAGAAAAGTTTTTTTTTAAAAACTCACATAAGAAGCAGAACCAAATATATCAGTATTACAGAACTAAGCATTTATTTAAAACTATATTTTAAAAGACATAACTAAATCAAAATAATGGGGTGTGCCGAGCGTGGAGCCTACTTGGGATTCTCTCTCCCCCTCTCTCTCTGCTCTCTGTCTCTCTCAAAATAAATAAATAAACATTAAAATAAATTAATCAATCAAAATTGTTCTATAAAGTTTAAAATATATATAACAATGATAATAGCATATACTTATATAGTGAGTAGTACACTTGAGACACGAACCATCACAAGCATTTTACATCTGATTGTTCACTGAAATCCTCAAAACGTTCCCATTCTATAGATTATATAAACTGAGGGACAAAGTGGTTAATTAACCTGCCTAAGGTCAATCAGGTAGTAAGTGGCATAGCCATGACCAAAGGCAGTCCCGCGCCAGCGCACACGATTTTAATCACGATATTGCTGCTCCACACAGGTGTTCCTCAATGCTACCCCTGCAGATCTATCACCTGCCTCTCTCTGTTGCCTTCATTTATGGACAAAGTCATGCCAAACAGATAAAATAATGTCATACAAGCAAACAAAAATTAGAGAATTCAGGACAAAAAATATGAAATTGAATAAAAAAGGATAACTGAAAATAACTATATAAATTAGGGAAAGTTAATATTACACAACTCAAGATCTGAATTAGAACCAATTAGAAATAATAAAGGATTTTGGTGATGTGTCCAGTGATGAGCCATATATATCACAAGCAGTTACTACCTGGCAAACATAATGGGAAAAGATCCTACCCACTACAGTTCCCAAAACATGTAAGATAGCCAAAAATAGACAAGAAAAAAAGCATATGACTTAACATGAAAAAAATATGCAAAACCGGGCTGAGGGGTGTACTGTAAGGGTTGATTACTGTCATATTCCTGGATGAGACAATTCAGTTATGAATCAGGTCACCTCTAGCCAAATTAATTTTTATATTTAAAGAAATTCCAATCAAAATCTGAAAGGATTTTTTTTCTTAATTTATTTATTTTGAGAGAGAGAGAGAGAGAGAGAGCACATGCCAGCAGGGGAAGAGCAGAGAGAGAGGAAGAGAGAGAATCCCAAGCAGGCTCAGCACAGAGCCCAACACGGAGCTCAAACTCACGAATTGTGAGATCATGATCTAAGCCAAAACCAAGATTCAGATGCTTCACTGACTGAGCCACCCAGGCACCCCTGAAAGGATGCTTTTAACTTGACATTTTCAATCAAACTTTCCCTGAAATTATACACAGATAATAATAGGCAAGAAAATATTGAAAAAGAATCATGCTAGAAAGCTTAGAGAAATAGAAGTCTGAAGTTGTTATAAAGCTAAAATACTGGTAATAGAGTTTAGCTGGGAGACAATGGACCAAACATAAAGTCCAGAACCACGTGGGCCTGTGTGTATTTGTGTTCATAATATTAGTTCATATCACTGACAGATTAAGTTAATGAGTTATCTATTTGAAAGAAATACATAAATTGATGCCTGGGTGGCTCAGACGGTTGAGTGTCTGACTTCAGCTCAGGTCATGATCTCACAGTTCGTGGGTTCAAGTCCCACATCGGGCTCTGTGCTGACAGCTCAGATCCTGGAGCCTGCTTCAGATTTTGTGTCTCCCTCTCTCTCTCTCTCTGCCCCTCTCCCGCTCACACTCTCTCTCTGTCTCTCAAAAGTGAAAAAAACATTAAGAAAGAAAGGGAAAAATATGAACTGTACTCATGAAGTAAAATTACAAATAATTTTTATTTTGTTGTGTTGCAGATTGTTTTGTCTTTCCTTAGCATTTTGATATTTTCCTGAGCTCTCCAAATTTCCAACATTGTAAATGTTTTAACTGTGTAATTAGAAAAACCTCATAAATGTTATTTTAATGGTGTGGATTCCATTAGAGTTGTAATTAGAATAGAAAAATACGTTGTTTTCATTCTATAAACTTGAGATTCCCTCCACAGTGAAAGGCAACTAAGGAACAAAAATGGCTTTGGTAACAAACTATCACCCAGATAATCTGTGAAAGAGAAAACGGGTGAAAATCTCCTTAGAAAGCTGGGAACTGCCCTGGAAAGGCAGGACTCGGTGAGGCGACAGAGTCAGAAAGGAGTTCCATGAGGCCACCTTCTGCAGGCAGGAAGGGCATGAGTCCTCAGAGGGATATATAAATAATCAAAGAAAGCCCATCCTTTCTCAGTTTGCATAAGCCTGTTTCTAACATGGTTTCAGGAAAAAAAAAATAGTCAAATACAAGTGACTATTTTTTCTACGTTACTACTAATACAGATGAGCATCTCTAGAAAAATCACTAGAGCATATGTTCTTAGTAGCGACTCCAGCATATATGATGAATAGAATATGCACATACCCACATTACACACTGATCACTGGGAGTGTCTGTCCTTTAAAAGAAAGATGATAGCTGGAAGGAATGCTCTAGGAATATTGTCACATTCCTTTAAAGTCACCCCCTTCAATCTACCTATTACATTTTCTGACATAATGACCACTAAAAGATTACATAAAAGTACGTTTGGTTTGAGTGACTTGGAAAAGCTTACTGGCATCAAAATCAACAAGTTACTAATATCCTTCCAAGAGAATAGGTAAAATGTTTTCTTTAGGACTAAAGAAAACATCTGAACTCAGGGGTAGGTTAGTGAATTAATGTAATAGAAAACTATCCCAGCCTCACTGGGGACTGAATCAGATGGCTCTTATTTCAGAGACTGTGTCCTGTTTTAAGCGAAGATAATCTAGTTTAGAATGAATATAAATGAAAATGTTCCTCTGGTCTATGTTGCCAATTCTGTGTGCATTGAGAAATAAATTGGGGAAGGGGGGTGTTAAAAAAAAAGGGTACTCCTATTACATATACTCCTTAAAAAGCCTTCTAAAAGCTCAGACTTGCCAAATCCTTTTGCTGAGGATTGCCAAAACTGAATCAAAAGCAAAGTATTGTCCATGTTGTTTATTCTTCAATACGTACAGGCTGAGCTCAATATAATTCTTTTTTTTTTCTTGGCATGATCTTCTTAAGTTCTGAAACTATTTCTATCCTTTTACAACTTAAATTGGACTACTTTCAAACATATATATCAGATAAAAAATAATGATATTCCTTTTGTTTAATTTTTTGCCCAGTAGCAATACACACACAATTGTATGTCTTTATCAACTTCATCAAAAGATACAACAGAAGAGTAAGGGAATACGTTTACTTAAGTTCATATAACATCCTGACAATGCTTTCTGACTTTTATTGTTTTAATCAAACAAAATAACTGGAATTGCTCTTAAATTTTAAAAGCTGTTTCATCCAGCTCTTGAAATCTTACATAGCTATGTTTATTATATTTTTATTCAGGGAGCCAAACAAGTCAGGGGAAAATTTGTCTTCAATCAACATATAGATGTTGATAGGAAAAGTTTATCTTATGACAATAAAATAAATTGCAGGTATTTTTCTAGAAGCTTGTGTATTTGAATTCTCATTTTCATTCATATTTTCTGTTTTCTTTGTTGTAGTCTTGAAACCAATAGACCTTGAAATTCCTTTTTTTCCCCCAAAAAAATGTATTTAATGATCTCACATACATATCTGAAGTCTACTGGAAAAAACATATTTGTTTTTATTTTGAAAGCTAAGCTTCATCTCAACATTTTTTTAAACCAAGAACCTAGGCTATCATTATGTTTCCCAGTTTTCTGCTTATATGTATCATTTTTTAAAATATCTATTTATTTGGGGAGAGCACAAACAGGAGGGGCAAAGAGAGGGGGACAGAAGATCCGAAGTGGGCTCTGAGCCGACAGGCTGACAGCAGCGTGCCCAGCATAGGGCTCGAACTCACAAACCCCGAATAAGTGACCTGAGCCCAAGTCTGACGCTCAACCTACTGAGCCACCCAGGTGCCCCTATATGTCTAATTTTTTAAAAGCTTAGCAAAAACAGCAAATAAAGAGACCCTTTGTTTCTAGTCCCAAGCCAAATGATCATTGTAAAAACTCGGAATTTGCTAAGCTGTCAATGAATATGAATAAGCACCTAAACAACCAGCACCTTTTATGATAATATTACTCACTCTTTTCTGACTATGCTACGAAACTTCTGAATAAACGAGATTTGTATAAATCAGCTCAGAACTGAACTAACTCTAATCAGATTAGCTCTCCAACACAAATAAACTACTTTACTTTCCTAATTGCATCATGATTAAAATCTGCTGTGATAGCATTATAGGACTTCATAAATCTAAAGGGACATTTCCTTATTGTTAAAAATGCTAAGTTTAGGGGCGCCTGGGTGGCGCAGTCGGTTAAGCCTCCGACTTCGGCCAGGTCACGATCTCACGGTCTGTGAGTTCGAGCCCCGCGTCAGGCTCTGGGCTGGTGGCACGGAGCCTGGAGCCTGTTTCTGATTCTGTGTCTCCCTCTCTCTCTGCCCCTCCCCCATTCATGCTCTGTCTCTCTCTGTCCCAAAAATAAATAAAAAACGTTGAAAAAAAATTTAAAAAAAAAATGCTAAGTTTAGGGGCTCCTGGGTGGCTCAGTCGGTTGAGCATCTGACTTCAGCTCAGGTCATGGTCTTGCAGTTTGTGAGTTCAAGCCCTGCATCCAGGCGATAGCCCAGAGCCTGGAGCCTGCTTCAGATTCTGTGTCCTCCCTCTTTCTCTGGCCCTCCCCCATTCATGCCCTGTCTCTCTGGCAAAAAATAAAATAAATATTAATAAAAAATTTTTTAAATGTTAAGTTTATAAAATATTTCCTATAATAAGAAACATTGGCATTATCAGAAGCAAAGCTAAATGTGCTTTGCAATAAAATAAAATGTAAAGCAGTACATGTTCAAATGCTAACTTTAAAGCAGGAAACCTATTATATTAATGATAATGCAAAAGGAAAAGACATTATCCTCATTATAGAAATGAAGAAAATGAGGTCCCTATTCATGTAACAGGTTTCCTATCACACCTACATCCTCTATCTCTTTAAAACCAGCATCAGGGCCCGTGGGTGGCTCAGTCGGTTAAGCGTCCGACTTTGACTCAGGTCACGATCTCACAGTTTGTGGGTTCGAGCCCCAAGTCGGGCTCTGTGCTGACAGCTCAGAGCCTGGAGCCTGTTTCCGATTCTGTGTCTCCCTCTCTCTCTGCTCCTCCCCTGCTCATGCTCTGTCTCTCTCTCTCCTTCAAAAATAAATAAAAACGTTAAAAAAAAATTTTTTTAAAGATTTATAAAAAAAAAAAAAAAAAACAGCATCAAACACTGAGTGTGAATGAGGTTACAGTATCCTGATTGGGGACTCTCTTACTGTTTCTAGCCATGTGAGCAGAGATCAATAAACTGATGCCACCATAGCGTCATCTGGACAGTCCAGGAGGGGCCTGGATATTTAAATCCTTCTTGCGCTCTGGGGGATCTGCAGAGAGACTCTCATCTCTGATCTCCTATGCAGCTTGCAGGAAGGTAGTGACGTTTAGGTTTCAATTTCAGGTGATGAAGAGGCTTAGAAATTAAACCACATACCCTGCTCAGTAACCCCAGAGAGCCCTGCTGTGATGTTTCAAGCTAAAGCCCCACTAATTCCATCAAGATACTAGGATAAAGACAGGAAGCACTTAGTCCCCGCGTTACAAGGGCACATTTCTCCATCAGAAGTACAGATCCAGGAGAGTTTGGGATCATGCTGAAGAGCCTCTGTTGGCCTAAAAATTATTTTTGTCTACAAGAAGCTATGTTACCAAAATGCCAGAACATCAGGAACTCCTCTAGGTACAAAGATAGAGCAACAAATGTGACTAGACACCTCTCCAAAGGAATGTCTTCCCCAGACCGAGGAAGCTAAAGGAAAACAGAGGTCACCACCATGGTACTCGCTCCTGTGCCAGGTGTCAGGGGCCTTGCCAAGCTTCCTACTTAGTAAGACCAATGTCACTTTCCCTCTTCTATGTAGAAGCATGGAACAGTAACTCTTCAAGGAACCTCATCAGCTCGAATTCTTCATCTTACTGATGAGAAAACACAAGACCAGTGAAATTCAGCAACTTGCCCAAGGTCACTCAGTCAGAGTAGAGTTTCCTGAGATGTAGGCAGGGGCCCTCCCATGGCAGAGAACAGTGTTCTGTGTCTGCTTCCCTTCCTACGTGACCTGCATGCACTTTGTGTTTGATCCCTGAACAAAGCCAGTACAGTTCTTCTCTTGATCCCTGCCTTAT
>NW_024412391.1:87395661-87412023 GCF_014898765.1 Herpailurus yagouaroundi | reverse complement strand
GGAGAGGAGAGGAGAGGAGAGGAGAGGAGAGGAGAGGAGAGGAGAGGAGAGGAGAGGAAAGAAAAGGAAAAAAAGAGCGAGCCAAGACTGGAATGATGATTCCATCTAGATTGATTACATTTCATCAGCCAGCGAGCCAGTCAGAAAGAATCACCAGGAGCAGATGCTGCTTCCAAAATTAATCTTCAAAGAGATTAAAAAGGCATGTTCATACTGTAAACTCAACCTGTTTGCCATATAGACAAAGAAAACATGAAAACATGCTTGCATTCAAACTGCATCAAATTAGTTCCATTCTCTTATGAAGAAATTGAGTAGAAATAAATTATGAATCATCTAAGCACATCAAAACCAGAGACAAGGTCAGCCTCAGACTGAAATCAAACATTTTAGCTACTCTGACCTATGTTCAGGTCATAGAACATGCTCGGGCTACATAAACAATTCTCGTGAGTTTTCCACTGGATCCTCCATTTTTATGCCTATATAACTTTCCTCTTTTGCCCAACATACTAACAGTGAAAAATATAGTTATTATTCCATCTTTGAAAAAGCTATTCCTCTGTCCCTTTAGATTTGCAGTCCCTCTAGCAAAAGTCTGTGTTCCTAAAAATGGTGTCACTATTTTTAATACAATAAGATGAGTAAGTTGTGGCATATTCAAGTGTGTGGTGAAGAAAACCCTACCCAGCTTCATTCCCCATGACAAGTCTTGTTTTATTTATTAGTGAGCAAAACTTGCATGGGACTCTTTACCTACTGACAAGGATTTTTAGATTGTTTGCCTCATCTATGTCCTTATTTTTGTGCCAGGTCAGCAGCATTTTTGTATAAAACCTAATAAAATTATGGGGAAATGACAACAAAAAGAAAATTATTGTGTTTAACATTGTCATCTACTCCCCGAAAGCAAAAGAAGGAAAATGGAAAAATATAAGAATGAACATTGAACATGAGGAATAAGGTTACAGCTTAAAATATAATAAGTGGCCCAGACATCGAGACCAGCTAATGCCTCCCTGCATTTGATCAGGTACTGAACTGCTTCTAACCTATTGGAAATTAAGTGCAACATGAATTTTCCAGTAAGAAGTCTCTGGTGCTCTCACCTATATCCACGGATGACAGTAGTCCTCATCACTAAAAACACACAGAAATCAGCAAGTTGGCAGTGCTCACTGTGGAGGGTCCAAAGCTTAACCTGTTTGGAGACTGAGCTTTCTCTTACCCTAAAAAGGGTGGATCCTTCCCAATCAGGATGAAGCAATAAGAGAGGACTTCCTAAAAGTTGAGAGACTGAGACAGAGATTTTATTCCAAAACCATTTAATGTGGCTCTTAATAAACTACAAATATGAACTCCCATCCTAACACATTTGGGCCAAGAATAGAAAAGTTAGATACATGTTCAAAAGTGGATTTACAGGAAATAACAGAAAGAAGATACATGGAAATAAACGATACCTGCAGAACAAAGAGAAATCGCACTGTCTGCATGAGTACAGTGTTCCTGGGCTTTATTTTTGTTTTATCGTTAGTGTTTCTCCACGGGAGTTTATAAAAAGAATGTTGCCCTTCTTAATTAAGACAGCTAATTTCCAAGCCATACAATGTCAGAAAGCACAAGAGCAGACAGCTTGATTTTCTACATCAGCCATAAACTGCACTCCCATAACCCTCTCTATTCACTCATCTTAAAAATGAACATAGGGGGCACCTGAGTGGCTCAGTCAGTTGAGCGCCCGACTCGATTTCTGCTCAGATCATGATCCCAGGGGCATGGGTTCGAGCCCCACATCGTGCTCCACACTGAGCATGGAGCCTGTGTAATATTCTCTCTCTCTCTCTCTCTCTCTCTCTCTCTCTCTCTCTCTCTGCCCCTCTACTCCACTTGTACTCTCTCTCTAACATAATTTGTTTTAATTTTAAAGATAAATGAACACAGATTACAACAATTCATCTTGAATGTCTCAACCACCTCAAATGAAAAGCTGAGAGGATCACAGATGCTTTAGTAGCACAGGATCTGGGACCACCCTCCTGACCACCTTTAGCTTCTTCATTTGAGAAAAAAAAGGGGGGGGGGCAGGGCGATAATAGCACTTATTTCATAGATTGGGTATAAGAGATAAAGAATATAATCCATATGAAACATTTAGAACAGTACAAAGACACAGTAAATGCTCAATACATATTAGCTATTGTTATTATTATTATGTGTGTTCACTGAATGTGCTTTTCATGAAGCAATTTGGAATGTTTGGTTAAAAAAAACGGTAGTTGTTGTAACCAAAAATATTACAGGGAGCAACCTGGAGCATTTTTGAAAGATTACC
Organism: Herpailurus yagouaroundi; assembly: GCF_014898765.1. Lineage (NCBI taxonomy): Eukaryota > Metazoa > Chordata > Mammalia > Carnivora > Felidae > Herpailurus > Herpailurus yagouaroundi. Next base: position 87,409,688 of record NW_024412391.1, on the reverse strand, counting down.
AGAAAGAAATGGGATCCTGGTTAAGGACGAAGGAACCCTAAGTAGACTAGAGTAGTCTAATAATTGGGATAGGCTTTTCCTTAGGGACCCTTCTTTATTCAAATAGTATATATTCACCAAGTTGCTTTCTCGTCTTGATTTACAGCTCCTGTTATTTCTGGTCTTATGTAAACTTCCCTTCTAGGAAGAAGGATTTGCTATTTTAAGTTATTAAACTAGTTTTGAGCTAAAATCAGAATTTGGTCATTGTGAGTACATTTTCCCCAAGGCTTAATCACTCCTTAGATGAACTGAATGGCCAACTCCCAGACTGCAAAATTGAAGTACAAACCCCAAAGAGTGGAGAGGAGAGGAATGAAGGGTTCCTTAACCTATCTTTCCAGAACTCTCACAAGTTTGGCTGACTCTTCTCTGCTTGGATCCTAACAAACAGTGTGCTGCATAAATTAACAAATTAGCAGCCTTTCACATGCTGTTCCACTTCCGTTTTCTTATCCAGTCTTCAGTGTCCACCACTTCTACTCTACAGGGTTGCGGAGCACCCAGAGGGCAGAGTCTTTGTCTAATCATCCCAAGGTGTAGCCCTGTTGCTTACCTGGTATATAATAGACCCCTTAGGAAGACGAAGTGAAATGAGCATCCTGTCACTGCATCTTTTATTGTCATACAACGATCTCTCAGGTTTAGTGTAATAAAATCCCAAGAAGATTTTTAAACCAGCTGGTAATGAGGGGAAACTCTCCTTTTGAAGACAGAGACTGCAATTTTTAAAAAGCATGGCTTTGTGACATGCAGGCTCGTCCAGAAGGAAAAAGCACCAGCTGGTTATCTTTCCTTAGTCTCCGAAGTTAAGAAGAATCAATTCAAGATTGACAAGAAAGGGGTCAATCACAGATAGATTAACATTAGGATGAAAAAAATGATGTAAAATAAGAGCATTTTAGCAACTTCAGACAGATCAGTTGGGCAGCTTTTTTTGACCATTACTTGTATCAGAGAGGTCCACCCAGTTCTGTTCAAACCCATCCAACTACAGGGGTGGGAAGATTTGCCCCCTCATACTCCACCACTTTTCTGGAGTGTGGGTTCATACTCTATATCTGTAGGAATTGAGTTGAAGGGGGTGTGAGTATCCAAGGACACTGAAAGGTGTCACTTAGGTAAACAGAGTAGAAAGTAAGCAAAATGTGGAGGCACAAAACTGTATCACATCAGTCGAAAGTCAATGAAAAACATGCCGACAGGGGGTTAGGTCCTCACCAAATGCCAATTAGAAGAACAGCTCCTCACATCCTTGCCACAGGTGAGGCATCAGTAAATTCTTCTCAGATGAAGACTCAAGTTAGCTCCCAAGAGTCTCCCATAACAGTGGGCACTGCTCAACCTTTAGAAACTAACTCTGCTCCTACTTGTGAGCCCTATCTCCTCATTCGATTCCGCTCTTTCCTTCCTGCCCCACCATCCCAGGGAATCTTATCTAGTCTTGGTGATGAGAAGCCTTGTTCTCATAATAGTCATTTGTTGTACCTTCAATCTATCAAAGAGCTTCTGCTCTTTCTTGCAGCCACAGGACTTCCATTTTTTTCAGAGGAACCATCCCTCTCCCATTGTCAATGAACACACTTGGGTAAAACTGACTCTCCTCCTTGAGAAGTAGGGTAAGATCATGAACTAAATTAAGTTAATCTTCTTACAAATTCTGTCAGTAAACAGAGGAAGAGGAAACACTTTCCAACTCATTTTATGAGGCCAGCATTACCCTGATATCAAAATCAGATAAACATATTACAAAAAACAATGCAACAAACCAGTATCACTCCAGAATGTAGACATAAACATTAAGCGCATGCACACACACACACACACACACACACACACACACAACTGAACTCAGCAACTTTTAAAACTTATCCAATACGTCATGACTTTGTTGCGTTTATGCCAGGAATCAAGGTGAGATCCATTGACATAATTCACCATACTAACGGGATGATGAAGAACATCCACATAATCATCTCTATTTACGCAGAAAAAGCACTTAATAAAATTGAACACCAATTCATGATTTTTTTTAAATCCTCTGTAAACTAGGAATGGAAGAGGGCTTCCTCACTCTGATAGATGAAGCCTTATAAAAAACCTACAACTACCATGAAGTTTGTGTAAAACACTAAACCATTTTTCTCTAATATCAGGAAAAAGCTGGGATCCCTGCTTTCTATGCAACATTGTACTGGAGGAACTAGACAGAGCAGTAAATCAAGAAAAAGACATGAATGGCATACAGATTAGAAAGTGGAAAGTCAAATAAGCTAATGTGCTCATTTCATTGACATGAGCTCTGTTTGGAGATGGACGCATGACCCAAGTCAGGCCAGTGAGGTCCAATTCCCGAATTTGAGTATGAACTCTCTTTTCCGCTGTATTATTTTTTCTTGTGGTGAAGAGACTCTCAAGTCTCTGGGGTCCGTCACACAGTCTGAGAATAGAACTACCCCATTAAGTGCAGGGCCTAAAAATGACCTAGGGACGTTGAACCATGAATCACGCTAGTCTGAGAGTAGTTCTATCCCTGGAGTATTCCATTATATGAAATAATAAATTCCTTTTTTGGCTTAAGCCAATGTAGGTTGATCACCTAAGAGTCTAATTTTTTTTTTCTAGTATCTTCTTTCTTACCTTAAGTCCCCCTAGGGGTTAGCCTTTTGAATTCTTTTCCTGCTATTTTTTCTACCTTGAAGGTTGACTCTAAATATATCTTGCGTGGGTAAAATAACATATAAATTATTATATAAAAATAAGAGCCTGTCATATGTGTGAGAAATAAATGTAATGTGGTAATTTTTTTTTTAATCTCTAACTGGTGAATCAAAGTCAATCCTCTGTAAACCTCTTCCCAGTGTAAAAGGCTGACAATGTAGATTCATCCATTATACTTCTGGATTCACTCCCATCATTAAAATAGCAGTGGAATGCAATCAGACATGGCAGATTTGTTCAGCATAGATGTATAAAATGTATATTTCAATTATACTGATTATGGCAAAATGCAACAGGAGATATGAGAACTACATGGTACCTATTTTGTTTTTGAGCATGAAGGCTCAATACAATCAACTGTTGTCTACAACCCCAGGCCATCCCTTTATGAGTCCATCCTTCGTTCATTGTACAAATTCTTCCTAGACTCCTACAAAAATCCTCTTCCAAAATCATGCAAACTAAGCCACATTTTTCCCACTCTGATTACCCTGTGCATGTTTTATCTGTGGCTACTGTCACTGATTACATTATTAATATAATGTATATACACTATTACATTATTAATATAAAGATTGGACCTCATCATGGAAGTAATTTATTCTTTTCTAAGACCTCAGCTCTACTTGGTCAGAATGTCTCAGGATAGGTTAACCCAAAGGAAGACCTCGTTTGCTGTGTGATCGCGGGAAGCACAAGTTAGGGAGAAATAAAAGTGAAATCAGGAAAGGAAGAAAAGCCAATAAAAAAAAATGAGATGATGATCAGATTATTGCTGTGGCAGGCTGAGACTCAACCCCACTGGGGCCCTTCTGGCAAACCACATACAATATACCTCAGAATTGTCACATCCAGGTGGAGACCAGATAGAATGTGAAAACACTGACAGTCATCCCTCACTGGTGGAGGGTTGCCCAGGGAAGCATGAGTTCCCTGGCATTTCTGAGCTAGCCTATATGTGGGTGAAGCAGTCACCTATGACACAGAAGTAAACCTCTGGCAGAGACACAGACAGACACAAATGCTTGAGGTGGGAAGCTGTCAGGGACCACACACTGCAGGAGAACTCAGAAGTAGATGCAAGCAGCATGGGGGCAGGAGGGTTGACGTCAACAGTCTCAGTTACACAGGCTGAGATTTCAAGGTATCTCACCTCTGCGATCACAAGAACCCCAACATCCTTCTGTCTCCCATTATCTCCTGGATTTCTCTACAGTCTCCACATGCCTCCACCTACTTAAACTATTGTATTTCTACATCTAACAACAGATCCAATTCCTGTATTAAATATAATATTTTCCCTCTTGATCAACATCATCCAAAAGACAAAAGAAACTTCTGCTTGATATAATCTGTCCTTTTTCTGACCAGTCTCTGTCTTTAGACTCCTCAAGAATGATCTTCTTGTGGAAACAGGAGCATTAACTTTCAAGAGTTTCAGGAATAAAGAAGACATAGTCCCTGCTCTCCAGCTGCCTAGCAAAGGAAAGAAATCAAGGTCACAAATAACTAAAACATAAGGCAGAATGAGCTAAGTGCCATAAGAGAGGTACATACAAAGTGCTTTGAGGGCTCAACGGAGATAAATATCACATCCAGTTGGCAGGATCAGGAAGGATATGTGAAGGAGGGGGCTTGTGAGCAGAGTTTTGAAGGATGGATGGGATTTTGTCAGTAAAAGGTGGCTAGAGGGCTTTCTAAATATAGAGAATATTATAAGCAAAGCTCCAACCACAGAAAAATGCACGCTCCTCTGAGAAACAGTCTGATTTGGCTGAAGCATAATGTACACATCACAGAGCTATACGGGGGGATACGGCGGGAAAAGACCACTCTGCATGAACTTTTAACCATTTCAGTAATTTATTATCGGAGCTTTCAACTCCTAAAAGTGGCATGACATCAGTGCCTCTGGCGGGAAGGCCAATCAGCAGCATATCATTTTCTAATACCAGGTTAGTATTCATATTTTAAAATTTCCGCACTATCAAACTTGTTGAAAGGAAATGTAGGAAGTCAGAGGAGGTCATTCCCTTACAGTCATATAAAGATAGCATAAAAGTTTAAAAGTCTGTGATCTTTTTTATCTGTTTGTCCAAATGGTGTTTAAAGAAAGAAGTGTTGGTTACCGTTTTACAAAAGAGTTGGATCAAGGTAATAAAAAAAAAAAAGATGAATGAACAAAATCAGTCAAGGCTTAATATTCTCTTCAACAGGTGTCCAAACCTACACATATATGTGTGTTTAAAAGGAAATTAGCCAAAGTAAATAACGTGGGAAATCAACGTTAAACACATTTGTATGCATGTGGTTTTTCTCCACATCCTGGGGGAATTAACATTTTAGTCTTGCTACAGTTCCCCTATTAATCTTTCTCTTACCAGAGTCAAATGGGAAGCAAATCTGCGAAAGTGTTATAACCGAAGCTAAAAGGAAATTATTTCTTTTCTTGCAGAACAAATACTTCAGTTCAGCCTGAAGACTGTTGTAGACAACCAAACTAACAATTGTTTTGTCAACCTGCAAATATACTCACAGCCTTAGCCCAGCTCACAAAGGCATGAGTTCGTCTGCATCAGAAAAATCAGTTCATACTTTTCAGAGCCTCCCCACTTCAGAGTTGTGATGAGGTGTTTTGAGTCCCACTTTTCATGTCCTTCCCAATTTACCTGAAATGGGTCTTAGTAGGAAATATTATTTGCTAAGTAATTTGCTTTTGCCCTAGGCAGGGCAAAACAGGTGGGGCTCACTTCTTTCAGTAATGGCCTCACTATGAGTGCATGAGCTAATCTTGAGACATTTAATATTCCCCCATGGGGCATCTGGGTGGCTCAGTATGTTAAGCATCAGACTCTAATTTTGGTTTAGGTCATGATCTCACGATTTGTGAGATCGAGCCCCATGTCGGGCTCCGTGCTGACAACACAGAGCCTGCTTGGGGTTCTCTCTCGCTCCCTCCCTGTCTCTCAAAATAAATAAACTTAAAAAAAAAATTGTCCATGATTTCCATGGTTTTCCTCCCATAAAACCTCTTTTACATGCTCTTGGATATAGCTTTCTGGAGTTTCAGAAAAGTTCTTGTTAGAGGCTACTAAATAAATCTAAGGTTTTTCTTAAGGAAAAAATTGGTTCTGCCTCCAAAACCCAAAGTGTGCTTGTTTTATATGAAGACAGATCCTCTATATGTGCTAGAATATAAATTAAAGCTCTGATTTTCATAACAGAATGTCAACTTTCCACTTATAAGTTCTAAGACCTAAAGCCAGACTACGTGAATTGTTAAGCAATTCAGAAACCTGGATGACAGCTTCTTGCCACAGGATTCTCCTTAAAAGCTCTGTAACTTCATTAAAAGATCACTGAGACAATGGGGCCAATGAAGGAGCTCCCCTACTTTCTGAACCGGGTAGAAATGGGAGTAGAATGGCTTAGAGCAGATTAATGACTCTCAGACTTTAATCTGCATATAAACCACTTGAGAATCTTGTTAAAATCCAGATTATGATTCAGGAGAACTGGGTTGAGGCTCAAAATTCTGCACTTCTAACTACCTTCCAGGTGATGCCAATGTTCTTAGTTCAGGACCACACTTTAGCAATGAGGGTGTAAAGCAGGAGTCTGCAAACTGCAGCCCATGCCAATACAGCTAATGAGATAATGGTTTTCACATTCTTTTTTAAAAAAATTTTTAATGTTTTTATTTATTTTTGAGACAGAGAGACAGAGCATGAGCAGGGGAAGGGCAAAGAGAGAGGGAGACACAGAATCCAAAGCAGGCTGTCAGCACAGAGACTGATGCGGGGCTCGAACTCACAGACTGTGAGATCATGACCTGAGCTGAAGTCGGACACTCAACCAACTGAGCCACCCACACGCCCCGGTTTTCACATTCTTAAATGGCTGGTCAGGGGTGGGGTCGGTATCAAAAGAAGAGTAATATTTTGTGACATGTGAAAATTATATGAAATTCACATTTCAGTGTCCATAAGTAAAGTTTTACTGGGATACAGCCATGCTAACTTATTTACGTATTATCTTTGGCTTCTTTTGAGCTAGGACAGAGTTGAATAGTTAAAACAGAGACTTTAGAGCCCACAAAGCCCAAACTATTTTCTGTGTGGCCCTTCACAGGAACCATTTGCTGACCACTGGTCTAAAGCAGTGGTTCTCAACCCTGGCTGCATCATCAAACCACCTGCTGAGCTTTAAAAAAGATTGATGACCATGGGAACACCTGGGTGGCTCAGTCAGTTAAGCCTCCAACTTTGGCTCAGGTCATAATCTCATGGTTCATGAGTTCAAGCCCTGCACCAGGCACTCTGCTGTCAGCACGGAGTCTGCTTTGGCTCTTCTGTCCCCCTCTCTCTACCCCTCTCCTGCTCTCTCTTTCTCTCTCTCAAAAAATAAACAAACATTAAAAGTATTTTTAAAAAAACACTGATGACCATGTACCACCCCAAATCAGTCAACTCGGAAACTAAGGGGGTAACACTGGCATCATTATTTCTTAAAAGCACTCCCAGGGACTCCTGCTAGCAATCACTTTTGGAAACCTCTGGTCTAAAGGAACTACCCCCTTCCTACGCAATGTCTCAGCACCTATAGACAAAGTCACCAAAGTCAAAGCTTAAAGTCCAGGTCAACTACTCATAGCTTGTCCCTGGGTGACCATCTACATTGTGATCACCAGGACCCAAGACACAATACTAGCACAATCCTTTGGGTTTGTTGCTGTTGTTGTTGTTGTTGTTGTTCACTCCAGCACTGCAAAACAGGTGATAAAGCTTCACCCCTCTCTATGTCTCTCGCCACATTTATTTTCAAGAATTGTCATTACTTCCTTCTTCCAGATGGCTGAAACAAGCAAGCTGTGTTATCACTGGACTAACATACAGGACCCGTAAGTGATCTGTAAGTACACCCATATTCATTCTTCTCCTTCCTTCCTTCAGGAAAGGAATGGCCTCATAATCCCATGCCAGGTCTGTGTCTCTTTAATTCAGCCCCAGGGCCTCATCTGGGTCCTGCACATTGGTCATAACTTCTCCTGTATCTTTAACCCTTCCCTCTCAGTGGCCTCCTTCCCCACAACCTAGAAACCTGTTAAATCAACCAAAAAGAAAGAGAACTTTCTTGGCATCTTAATTCCCAGCCTAACATTTACGTCTAAACCCAATGTGTCATGATTTGTGTCAACCACTGTCACCATTGTACTAGATTTCTTCTTGCAAAAGTCACCTGTTACCTCCATTGCCTCATTCTGTAGACATTTTCCAACCCTTATAACACTGCTCTCCAGCACTCCACACCTGTTTATCGTTTTCCTGAAATTCTGTTTCTCTGATGCCACACACTGTTGGTTCATCATATGTCTGACTATTCTTGCTCTGTCTCCTTAGTAAGTTCCCCTCTCTTCACCCAACCTAGGTACCCCAGTGGCCCATTGACAGCTCACTATTCTCACTTGCACCATGATCTTAGTTACTATAATAGCTGCACCTATCATAGCTGCTTGTGATTCCTAAGCCTCTCCACCTCAAATCGCTGCCCACAATGTCAGACTGATATAGTCAATTTCTGTTGAAATTGAAAAATACGTTTGGCTGTATCAAACCCAACATGTCCCAAACTGAACTCATTTTATCTTCTGCCTAATCCTCTTCCTCTATTTTTCTCAGTCTTAACTAGTGACTCTACAAACCACCCAGTTATGCAGTATGGAAATCTGACACTTAGTATTTACCCCTTTATTTCTCTCATCACCCAGAGCTAAGCACCATTAAATACTGCAAGTATGTGCCTTAATCACACCCTAAATGGATCCCCTAGCACCACTGACCTAATCCAAGTCTTCATCATCCTCAGAAGACTGAAACTGGACTCCCTCCCTCAGTTTTGTCTACTAAAACCATCTCCTCACCCATTCAAGAGCGATTTACCTAAAACACAATTATAACCATGCCAGTTATCTGCCTGAAAACTGTCAGGGTCTTTCTATCCTATCAGAACATTCTTAAGCTCTTCAACACAGATTCTCCAATATTTTGACCTTACCTCTCTGGCATCATCCCCTGTCTCATGTAATACTCCCAATACACTGCAAGTAACAGCAACAGTTCTTCGACTTACAGAATCCTCTACCTGGAATTCCTTCCTTCTCCCTCCCTACTCTCCCATGTCCCCTCCAGAAACACCCTTAGCTCATTCATATACTTTAGGACTCATGTCCCCCAGGCTTGGTGAAGTGTCTACCTCAATATGTCCATAATCCTCTGTGCAATTCTGTGTCACTCACATCATAATGCAGTAGTTGAGAAAACTGGCTAATGACAGAGATCTGGATTCCAACCACTGATGCACCATTTGTCAACATTCTTACCTGAGAAAATCATGTAACTTCTTTAATTTCTCACCTCCTTCATGTGGACAGTGGGGATAATATTCACCTTATTGCTTTGTCATTAAGAATTAATGAGATAGGGGCACCTGGGTGGCTCAGTCGGTTGGGTGTCCGACTCTCGATTTAGGGTTGGGTCATGATCTCACAGTTGTGGGATCGAGCCCCGCATCAGGCTCTGCACTGAGAATGGAGCCTGCTTAAGATTCTCTGCCTCTCCCTCTGCCCCTCCCCCTCTCTTGAGCTTGTTCTCTATCAATAAATAAGTAAGTAAATAAATAAATAAATATTAATGATATAAGGTGCTTAGGATATAACCTGGCACAGAGTAAAACCCAATAAATTGGAATTTTAATTATTATCAATATTTGTTGTTGATTTTAAAGCCAGAACACAAACTTGATGAATGTGCTCCATAATTATTCAAATGACTTACTTTTGCAAAGGAATCTGAAAAATACTTTGATATTTTTATCTACTTAAGTTAGTCTTACTAGTGCTCACAAATATCTCTTCCTCACAAAAAGAAATTATCTTGACACATATTAAAACAATAACAAGAGGTGTGGCGCCTGGGTGGCTCAGTCGGTCGAGCGTCCGACTTCGGCTCAGGTCATGATCTCACAGTTCGTGAGTTCGAGCCCTGCGTTGGGCTCTGTGCTGACAGCTCAGAGCCTGGAGCCTGCTTCAGCTTCTGTGCCTCCCTGTCTCTCTGCCCCTCCCCTGCTCATGCTCTGTCTCTCTCTGTCTCAAAAATAAATAAACATTTATAAAAAAACAATAACAAGAGGGAAAGTCTGACGATGACAGGGCAGCATAGTTTTTTTCTGGATAAAGGAACATCTCAAACATATTTCTTAAGTTCTTAATTGGTAAAAACATGAATACTAAGAACCATGGAGGACTTTTTCTAGAAGAAAAAAGATCCCTTATAACTAAATCATTATAAATTATCCACACTCAAAATAATAGGAGATCCTGCTTTTATTTTACTTCAGAGCATAATGTGAAAATATAAAATGTGAAGTTCTACAAGAACATCTGCTAATTTTTAAAATGTTCACATGTTCTGACTTGTGCTTTTCCAGTGATTTGTATTTAAATTCATTTCAATTCCAAAACCAAAATTCTCTCATTATACGTTAAGCCTGTTATAATCACCCTAAGGAAAATAAAATGTAACCTATTACCAACATGCCCACTAGCCTGCTTCATTAAATGCCTATAATTACAGACTATTTGTCGGTAGTGCGTAAGGGGGATTCAAACAAATATATTCCAGGTGTAAACCCTCTTACTCAACAGACTTAACCGGATTCATTTTTTTCAGTCTGAACATCGGGATCATTCTGATTGGATTTCTGCTTCATTATTCTACTTTCAATCAAAGAGTGTGTGCGGGCATGTACAAACAAAACTCAGCAATACAATAACTCAGCAATACAATAAGGTGAGCCCAAGCCCCTCTCCACCTCACAGTTGCAAAGAGGATGCTTCTCTCTGTGCTTGCAACCAATTCCAACTCATCCCCTCATAGGCTGTGTTTCTCTGGGCAAGTAAAAAACTCTTTAAGCCTCATATCGTTCTCTGTGAAATGGGGATAATAATATCTATCTTAGGAAGGTTAGGGGAGCATAAATGAGAATGCACAAAGACGTAAAGTACTTAGCACAGCACCAGGATGCATTAACATGATCTCCTTACACGGCACCTACTGAGTGCCAGGCTGTGTGCTGGGGACTTTCTGTGTATTAATTCCTTTAAATCTTTAATAGCCCCATGGGGTAGGTACTATTATCATCCTCCTTTAATAGATGAGAAGCCAAATGTAAACCACAGTTCTGAATATTTCACAGGGCAACAGGACCAGATAAATGGTATTAATGCTCACCACTCCTAAAGGTTCAGCAAGAAAAGTAAATCTTAATGCCCCTAATGCCTAATCCTAAGGCATCCATTGCACGGAACAAATTAACTTCTCTCCTATCAAACTAGAAAGTACCATCCACAGGAGAGTTGTGAATAGCCACTCAAATAGTTTTCTGCTTTCTGTTGTTCAGCTGAAGAACTCCAAAAACCAAAAACAAAAAACAAAAAAAAGTACATATGCTCTCAGTCCTATCCAATTATTCTCTGCCTTTGCCTCAGCATTACCAATAGCCATGGTCCTGTTTGCCCAAGCTATGGAGCTCCGATTTCTGTGGTAAAGAAATCAGACCAAGGGCACCTGGGTGGCTCAGTTGGTTAAGTATCTGACTTCAGCTCAGATTATGATGTCACAGTCATGGGTTCAAGCCCAACGTCGAGCTCTGTGCTGACAGCTCCGAGCCTGAAGCCTGCTTCAGATTCTGTGTCTCCCTTTCTCTCTGTCCCTCGCCACTCATGCTCTGTCTCCCTCTCTCTCAAAAATAAATAAATATTTGAAAAAATCAGATCACAGAGGTAAGTCAGGACCATTCATTTTTGGGGGATGTGGTATAAAAATCTATACTTGGATATGTGCTGGGATAATGCACTGAGATATTAACTAGCTTTTTGGTTTTAGTGCCATTGAATGATGTCAAAGGGTGAAATGACATTGAGTAGTTTCTATTTTCTATTTTGCCTACTTATTCTCCACCCCTACTTTCTAACAACGGATGGCCAGGCCTTCTGCACTCCCTTGCCACAGTGTAGGCTGCAGGGATGAGGCGAAGTAGCCTTAAGAGAACCTCTTTTTCTTGCTATAGTTTTCCAAAAGCTTTGTTCTAGGGAAACAAACAAAAGCTAATGCATTTTAGCATTAGCTAAATGTGAGAGTGTGAGAGTGTGAGATAAAGGTGGGGACAGGGGTGGCACAAGCAGCAAGACTGTCCCAGGCTTAATGAAGGGCTGGAAGTCTGTGGGACCTTCAGCAAAGGTATCTGCAGCTTCTCCCTTACAGAATTCCAGGAAAGAGGCTGGGTCTCCATAGGAAACAACAGAAAAGTGGCCACAAAAGACTCCATTCAGAGCACCTGAGCCCAGTGGGTCCCCACATGCTGGGTGACACAGTCGTCACAACACCATCTGACCCCAAAGGATTGGCTGGGGAAATAAAAGTAGGTACATTAGGGGGTCCAACTAAGGCGCTTTAGAAAGGGAGGGAAGGCTTTTGTTCTTATAGTTGTTGTCAAAACAAGTGACAGTCACAGATGCCAAAAACATCCTATAGTGACACGTTCTACGCCACAAAACCTGTCCCACCCAAAATGCCAGGACACTCTGTTAAGAGACACTGGCAGGCCATGGGTATCAAAGTGGAAACTAATTGGGACGAAAAGACCAAGGATCACCCTTGAACGCTCTGTTCTGTGCAACACGCTCAGGAACTGGACCCCGTAATTTTGTGAGAGAGAGGGAGTGCCTTTATGACTGAGACTCAATTCAAGCTAGTGCGATGGGAGTTCAGAGCTGGATGTAGATTTATTTAAAAGAAAGAAAGAATGTAGCATTTCTTATTACTGGAGCTTACTGAAAAGACTGATATGCCCCATAGCTATTTCATTTTTAAGAGTACAGTGTTTAGGGCCTTTCTGAAAAGCATGAGCACCTCTTGAGCGCTCTTCTGAACACTCCTTTGTACCATCTTCTGTACTATTCTGAAAATGGCCTTCCACACTGCATCTATGTCTTAGAACAATGAAGAAAGAACCAATCCAGGTTCCTGTCCCAAAGAGAACACGCCATATTTCTTTACTCTGAATTTCTTATGAAAATGAGAGCAGTGATTGTATTTTTAAAGTTTTATTTTAAGCCATTTTATTTATAATCAATAAAATCTGGTTAAGCATCTGCATATGCATCCATCCCACCTAACAATTGTTCCATGTCACAAGAAGATTGGCAAGGAAGGACTCGGGCAGTGCTTTATAAAGTGACACAAATTATTAGTTTTGTGAGAAATGTCCACACGTCACCTTAAAAGCTGTAAACAGCCATGTGCGTTAAAAAAATAAGATTACAAAGAGACATAAACGATTTTCGACTTTTGTAGAAAAATTAATTTGATCAAAGGAATAAAACATTAGATGTAGCATCTAAAGAGGTACCATAGGGTGGGGCACCTGGGTGGCTCAGTCGGTTAAGCGTCCGTCTTCGGCTCAGGTCATGATCTTGCGGTTAGTGAGTTCGAGCCCCTTGTTGGGCTCTGTGCTGACAGCTCAGAGCCTGGTGCCTGCTTCACATTCTGTGTCTGCCTCTCTCTTTGCCCCTCCCACCCCTAGCACTCTGTCTCTCTCTCTCTCTCTTGCTCTAAAACTAAATAAACATGAAAAAAATAATAAAATAAAATAAATAAAAAGTACTATATGGTGTAATTCTTCATACTTTTACTCAAAGGAAAGAGGGGGAAACATAGTCCCTTTTTTATATGGGAGAAGATTGCACAAAGTCAGATTTCTTGCCCAAGGACAGTGATCAGTGGACATAGGATCCAAATACTGCACAGAGATTAAAACAATAGTTAGAAACCATTCTCTTACAAGCACTGTATCTTTTTTTTTTTTTAACATTTATTCATTTTTGAGGGACAGACAGACACAGAACATGAGCAGGGGAAGGGCAGAGAGAGAGGGAGACACAGAATGCGAAGCAGGCTCCAGACTCTGAACTGTCAGCACAGAGCCCACCGTGGGGCTCGAACTCATGAACTGTGAGATCATGACCTGAGCCAAAGTCAGATGCTCAACCGACTGAGCCACCCAGGTGCCCTGATGAGCACTGTATCTTTTTTAAAAAAAATTTTTGGAAATAGGAGGGAAGATGGCGGCGTAGTAGGACGCTGGGCTCACCGCGCGTCCTGCTGATCACTTAGATTCCACCTACACCTGCCTAAATAACCCAGAAAACC
>NW_024412391.1:87276780-87390661 GCF_014898765.1 Herpailurus yagouaroundi | reverse complement strand
CTGGCTGAAGTCGGACGCTTAACCGACTGCGCCACTCAGGCACCCCGAGCACTGTATCTTTTTAAAAAGACATCACTCATTGAATACTTAGTTCATACAAAGCAGTATGCTTCAAATATTCATCTCACTTAAGTTTTACTAAGAGGTAGATACAATTTTCCCCACTTTACAGCTGAAGAAACTGAGGGCAGTGGCATTAAGTAGCTTACACAAGGTCACCCAGCAAGTAAGTACTGACTGAAATCCAGCCAGGACTGTTGGACTCCAAGGCCATGCTCCCAGCTATGAGGCCTCCTTCTTTCTTTACCCCTCACACAGTGAAGAGATTTCATTCATTTTGGAATTAACATGGATTCTCCCTAGTGGCCATCAAGGACTCTGGCACTGAAAACTAAAATATGAATTAATAGGACAATTTTCAATTTCCTTAATATGTTATGGGGAGCCTGGCTGGCTCAGTCGATTAAGTGTCTGACTTCAGCTCAGGTCATGATCTCGAGGTTTGTGGGTTCAAGCACCATATCAGGTTCTGTGCTGACAGCTCAGAGCCTGGAGCCTGTTTCAGATTCTGTGTCTCCCTCTCTCTCTCCCCCTCCCCTGCTCACGCTCTGTCTCTCTCTGTCTCAAGAATAAATAAACAAAAAAAAATTTTTTTTAATGTTATGATCATTGAAAAGAGCCCTCCCTGGTTTTATCTTCCATAGTTCCCAATCCCTTCCTCTATCAGTAACACTAATCACACCACATTTTAATTACTTGTTTCATATGCCAGACACAAGACCCTTGAGGACAGGAAAGGTTTCTAGCATCATTTACCATACTCTCAACACCTAATCTCCACGCCTGGCACATAGTAGGCTGTCACTAAACATTTGATGAATGAAAAATTGAAGAAGCCAGGGCAGTCTTATGAGCTAAAGGAAGCATGGCATAGTGGTAACACCAGGGTCAGTAAGCCTTCATTGTCCACTGCTGGATAATCATTGACTTATAGAGAACCAGTGGTCCAAGGAGACAAAACAAGAGCAGAGATGAACAACTGTAACTCCACCTACCTACAACAACTTTGAAAACTCTTCACAAGAGAACTAATGGCTAACCCCCAACATAGGCATGAAACTCTCATACCTGGTTTTCTCTGTGTTTCCTCCATCACACTTCCTTCTATCCTTAAATTGCATACATTCATCTTTGTATCCCCAGCATCCCATAAAGCACCTACACATTCAGTCTTTCTTTATCTTCTACCCAGTGCTCTTAGCATTGACCTACAGTTATGATTTCTTTATGCCTCTTTTCAATAATGACTGGCCCTTACCTGTAGTATTTCTCCACAATCAAGCCTCAACCCATATTCCAAATCTATTACTCACTGTCCATCCCTTGACCCATTTTAGTGTCATCTAAAGAGAACTACCTGCTGATGTTCTGACAATCTTCCTTTGATCATGCAGTTCATTTTGTGCCAAACGCCCTTCATTTTGATGCTTGAGCCCAGCTCAATTATCATTCCCTCCAGGAAGCCTTCACAAACTTATTCCCAATGGACGTTAATTCTTTCTTCATCTCAATTCCCATATTTTATCTAGATTTTTCTTTCAGCATATATAATTTTAGTCTATAAATTCATATATTGCTTTACATTACCTACTAGATGAAAAGTTCCCCGAAGGCAAATGCCACATATCAGTCACTTCTGTGTCTTTTACATCAAGTAGCAGAGTCTTCCACGCAGTGGTGCTTTATAAGTTGAGTAAATAAATGAACGAACAAGAAGTTAAGTGCATCTTTGTCCTGTTATTCTTATGTCTTGAACCTGGCTTAATAGAAGGGGCATTAAACATAAATCATAAGTCCTACTTCCATTTTTCTCAGAAGCAGCTATGAATCAGGCAAGTTACTTAACCTGCATGGATTCTAGTTTCCTTGTCTGACAAAGGAGTGAACAAGGGTTGATCTCTCGAGCCAATATTAATGTGTCACTATATCATATAGTATAAAATATGTGAAAAATTCCAACCAGAGGAAGTAGGATTCTCCTTGCCCTGTGCTTAGTAACTCTCAGTGTTTCTGCAGAGCTCAACTCATCATCACTTCCAGAGAAATTTCCCTGATGACCATGATTACATCAAATCCCTCCACACAATGCTCTCACAGCACTATAAATCTCCACTTTGCATGACTTACAATACTTATGATTTTTATTCATTTCTGTATTACTTAATTAAAGTCTACCCCTATTTAGCTCCCCTACATTTAATAAAATGAATGTGAAAAATGAAAATGAGTGTAATCTGTCTTAGAATATGAGATCTTACAAACAGAAGTATATTTCTCAGTAGTTTTCTTTGTAATGTATATAATCACGTATGTTTCAGCATTTAAATGCTTTCCAAAGATGATGGAGAAAAGCTAGGTGATCACAATTTCAAAGAGTTAACATAGTTTTCAAAACATCTAATTTGACATTTCATCAAAGACTACATATTCAAATAATATGGTCTCAGACATTTCTAAGCACGAAATCTAAATTAAATTCTCTTTTGTTTTATTTCAACTCTTTGCTATTTTAATTTGTATTTTTTCTCTATTTAAAAGAAATTTGTTGAGGCACCTATGTGGCTCAGTCAGTTGAGTGTCTGACTCTTGATCTGGGCTCAGATCATGACCCCAGGGTCATGGGATTGACCCCTGCATCAGGCTCCATACTGAGCATGGAGCCTGCTTAAGATTCTCTTTCTTTCCTTCTTCCCCTGCCCCCTGTTCTCTCTCTCTCTAAAATAAAAATAATAATAATGATTTAGAAAAAGAAATTTATCTATAAAACAACTCATCACATGTGTTTTCTTGGATCATTAGGTAAAAATACCAATTTAGAGATTCTATTTATGATATAGAAATTAAGCCCCCTATTATGAGCAAGGAAAAAAACAAAAATATTTCTTTATATCCATAACTTAATATTTGATTTTTAAATCAACAAATAACAATTAAACAGATTTAATTAGTTAAATGAATATCAATGAAATCTTTTATAAATGCAAATCTTTCATGTGAATACTAAAGAAAGACTACAATTTGTAGTCTAACCTAGCTGTAGTACAGCTAACCAAAGCAGTAGGAAATAAAATTTGAAATGCTTAACTTGATATAAACATTTGAAACATATTGATTTCTTTATCTCATGAATATATCTAAATTAACACAAATATATTAGATTTAATAAGGTGTAACCCTTTGTTCCTTGCTAAGTCCATGTAAACCATTATAGTTAGCACTGTAATTACGAGTTAAAGGTATGATCTTAGACACAAAGCCAAGGTTTTATATCGTCTTTAACATGCTCCTTTCTGTACATTTGAGGAGTATTCTTTACCATAAAAAGGAGAAATTGACTGAAACTAGTAACCCATGACCTCTTCCTATCCAGTAATGTGTAGTGGATGCTCCAAATCCTTGGGAGTGTTGTTCTCTCAAGGGACAACATGAGACGAGCTAAGCTCACTTCCTTCTACCTTAAAATAGCTCTTTACATTTTTAATCATAAATATATGAAGAGTATAAACGTGTGAAGAGTAAACCTACAAGCAATAAAGTTCTATTCCTGATAACATAATTCTGAGAGCCACTAGATTATGCAAGATCCTGAAAAACTATCTCTAGAAAAGAAACATGCCCATAAGACTCTTAAAACAGGATACTCAGGGACACATGAAAATAAATATACTAAAAGAGCATTGCTTATATTTTCAAATATTTAGGCATTTTTTGAAAAATAATAACAGTGCTATTAATTCAGTATCCATGTCTTAATTACCAGGTCCAAGAAATGTCTAGGGTTTTACAGACAGATGCCCCTCCCTTGATGGTAGGAACTACATTACTCTGGTTCTGTGTAATCAGCAGAACTTGAATGATGTGTTGGATGAATAAGTTCATCAACCTCTTCTAAAATAACTGTCCAAAGAAAGAAATATAAAATAAATATAAGCACAAATGACTGACATGAAAAAAAAAGACCACTTATGGTCTTGTTCCTTAACCAAATTTTTCCAGATGTTACATAGTTATCTGTTCTGACAGAATTTTTGTGTGCCCATTTGTGATTTTTTTAATGATTAGGATATTTGGTACAGTGGGGGAGACAAGGGAGATAACATATTTTGGACTTTCCAATATAATCATTAATGTATCAGGTTTCATTACATCCACACTGGCACAACACCACTGGGTCTAGGGTGGCTCCTGTAAAATGGAAATAACCTCATCACACTGATTTAGAAATTACTGAATTTCATATTTTTTTTCTGAAAAAGCAATCAACAGATTTAGGAGTTTCTTGTGGGGAAGGGGTTGTTTATTTTGTTGTTTTTTTTTTTTAAGTTTATTTACTTTGAGAAAGAGAGAGAGAGAGAGCTGGGGAGGGTCACAGAGAGGGAGAGAGAGAATCTCAAGCAGGTTCCACACCACCAGTGCAGAGCCCAATGTGGGTCTTTGAACTCACAAACTGTGAGATCAAAACCTGAGCCAAAATCTAGATAGAGTCAGATGCTCGACCGACTGAGCCACTCAGATGCCCTGTTTATTTTGTTTTGAACAAAATATTTATATATATATATATATATATATATATATATATATATATATATTTATATATTATATATCCAGCCACATTCAGGGTCATACAGACTTGCAGCATAATACTGTGATAAGAATCGAGCTGACTCTTAAAGAATCAAATAACTTGAATTTAAAAAGATAAAACAAAGTGAATTCTTTCATTTTTCTCAACACATTCCACCACACATTCTTTAAAACCAAAATTCCCATTTTATAGACATTTACTATTTATTTTAAAGTAAATAATTCTGCACCATTTCAGAAAGTCGGTACAAAGAAGACACTGAATCACAAAACCTCTATCCCAAAACCTAACAAAATAAATGCAAAAAGGAAAAAGAATCAAAATGTGCAAGCAGCAAGCAGAAGAAGACAGCAGTAACACCACAAATTTTCATAAGTGCCATCATAGACAACAGACTGAAGATTGATGATATCAACATTTAGCTCCTTTCATTATTGTCCAGAAGCATTATGGAGATGAGGGAAACTGAATCCAGAAAATTGTGAACATTCTTACTGATATTCCTCAATTAGGAATGAAGTAGAATCTAGAGGATGAAATGTGACTCAAAAGAAAAGGCCAATAGGAATCGAGGGGAAAAAAAAACAAAAAAAGACCAGTAATGCCACTCCAAAGTACAGAATCTTGCCCTTTCAGAGGTAAACCATAAACACAGCAAGAAGTGTCTCAAAAGACTTGCCATTTGGCTATTCCCTGTTTAGGAGGCAGCCTGCACACTCATCATCACCTCAAAAAACAAACAAGGACTTACCAAAATGAAAGAAAAAGAAATTAATACTAAAACTATAGTAAAGTCATAAGGCAAAACTATTGTTAAGTCCTCTCCCCTCCATCCTGTAAAAACACTTCACCCAAAAGCCACATGTTGGAGTGACATCAGCAAATATGGAAGGCTAAAGACCCCCAAAATTCTCTCCTCCACATAACAATAATATCATTGGTGAAAATAGTCAATAAAACTTTTTCAGAACTTTGAAAATTAACGAAAGGCTTGTGGCAATCCAGAGAGCATTTATTTTGGAAAAACAGCTGAGTCACAGTAAGAATAGTGAGCTTCATGACATTTTAACTTAACCTATTCCCATCCCCCAATTCCAGCTACCCAGTAGCCTTGAAAATCAGTAGTCTGCAATCACAGTGAAAACCAGCTGTCTAGCAGCCACTAGCGGATACAGAATGGGGTTGGAACTTTCAAGGCCTGATTAACAGAAAATTGTCAGTATTTGACCTATCTGGAAGACCCATTTGGAAGGCTTCTTTTTTTATTGTTTTTTTTTTATTTTAATTCCAGTATAGTTAACATACATTGTTATATTAGTTTTAGGTGTACAATATAGTGGCCTGAAAATATCCAAGGTATGATCTCAATCTTTTTGTACTTGCTGAGGGCTGACTTGTGTCCCAGTATGTGATCTATTCTAGAGAATGTTCCGTGTACACTCGAGAAGAATGTGTACTATGCTGCTTTAGGATGAAATGTTGTGAATACATCTGTTTAGTCCATCTTATCCAATGTGCTATTCAGAGCCATTGTTGATTTTCTGTTTAGATGATCTGTCCACTGTTGTTAAGTGGGGTATTGAAGTCCCCTATTATTATGGTATTATTACCAATGAGTTTATGTTTGTGATTGATTTATATATTTGGGTGTCTCACGTTGGGGCATAAATATTTACAATTGTTAGATCTCCTTGGTGGATAGACCCCTTAATTATGATGTAATGCCCTTCTTTATCTGTTACAATCTTTATTTTAAAATCTAGTTTGTCTGATATAAGTATGGCTATTCCAGCTTTCTTTTGACAAACATTAACATGATAGATGGTTTTCCATCCCCTTACTTTCAATCTGCAGGTATCTTTATGTCTAAAATGGGTCTCTTATAATCAGCATATAGATGGGACTTGGTTTCTTATCTATTCTGATACCGTATATCTTTTGATTGGAGCATTTAGAGCATTTAATGTTTGACATTTACAGTGAGTACTGAAAGAGATGAACTTGGTGCCATTGTGGTGCCTGTAGAATTGGGTGTTTCTGGTGATGTTCTCTGGTACTTTCTAGTCTTTGTTGCTTTTGGTCTTTTTTGTTTTGTTTCATCTTTTCTCCAAAGAGTCCCCCTTAAAATTTCTTCTGGGGCAGGTTTAGTGGTCACAAACTCACTTGGTTTTTGTTTGTCTGGGAAATTCTTTATCTCTCCTTCTATTTTGTTTTTTTTTGTTGTTGTTGTTTTTTGTTTTTTTTTTAATTTATTTATATATGAAATTTATTGTCAAATTGATTTCCATACAACACCCAGTGCTCATCCCAAAAGGTGCCCTCCTCAATACCCATCACCCACCCTCTCCTCCCTCCCACCCCCCATCAACCCTCAGTTTGCTCTCAGTTCTCAACAGTCTCTTATGCTTTGGCTCTCTCCCACTCTAACCTCTTTTTTTTTTTTTCCTTCCCCTCCCCCATGGGTTCCTGTTAAGTTTCTCAGGATCCACATAAGAGTGAAACCATATGGTATCTGTCTTTCTCTGTATGGCTTATTTCACTTAGCATCACACTCTCCAGTTCCATCCACGTTGCTACAAAAGGCCATATTTCATTTTTTCTCATTGCCATGTAGTATTCCATAGTGTATATAAACCACAATTTCTTTATCCATTCATCAGTTGATGGACATTTAGGCTCTTTCCATAATTTGGCTATTGTTGAGAGTGCTGCTATGAACATTGGGGTACAAGTGCCCCTATGCATCAGTACTCCTGTGTCCCTTGGATAAATTCCTAGCAGTGCTATTGCTGGGTCATAGGGTAGGTCTATTTTTAATTTTCTGAGGAACCTCCACCCTGCTTTCCAGAGCGGCTGCACCAATTTGCATTCCCACCAACAGTGCAAGAGGGTTCCCGTTTCTCCACATCCTCTCCAGCATCTGTAGTCTCCTGATTTGTTCATTTTGGCCACTCTGACTGGCGTGAGGTGATACCTGAGTGTCGTTTTGATTTGTATTTCCCTGATAAGGAGCGACGCTGAACATCTTTTCATGTGCCTGTTGGCCATCCGGATGTCTTCTTTAGAGAAGTGTCTATTCATGTTTTCTGCCCATTTCTTCACTGGGTTATTTGCTTTTCGGGTGTGGAGTTTGGTGAGCTCTTTATAGATTTTGGATACTAGCCCTTTGTCCGATATGTCATTTGCAAATATCTTTTCCCATTCCGTTGGTTGCCTTTTCGTTTTGTTGGTTGTTTCCTTTGCTGTGCAGAAGCTTTTTATCTTCATAAGGTCCCAGTAATTCACTTTTGCTTTTAATTCCCTTGCCTTTGGGGATGTGTCGAGTAAGAGATTGCTACGGCTGAGGTCAGAGAGGTCTTTTCCTGCTTTCTCCTCTAAGGTTTTGATGGTTTCCTGTCTCACATTCAGGTCCTTTATCCATTTTGAGTTTATTTTTGTGAATGGTGTGAGAAAGTGGTCTAGTTTCAACCTTCTGCATGTTGCTGTCCAGTTCTCCCAGCACCATTTGTTAAAGAGACTGTCTTTTTTCCATTGGGTGTTCTTTCCTGCTTTGTCAAAGATGAGTTGGCCATATGTTTGTGGGTCTAGTTCTGGGGTTTCTATTCTATTCCATTGGTCTATGTGTCTGTTTTTGTGCCATCTCTCCTTCTATTTTGAATGACAGTCTTGCTGGATAAAGAATTCTTGGCTGTATATTTTTCCAATTCAGAACGTTGCATATATCCTGACACTCCTTTCTGGCATGCCTAATTTCTGTAGATAGGTCTGCTGTGAACCTGATCTGTCTTCCCTTATACTTAAGGACTTGTTTTCCCTTGTTGCTTTCATAATTCTTTCCTTGTCTGTCTTGGAGAACTGAAACTATGAAGCCCTCTACAGTCAGTACACTAAGCAGATGGAAGGACTTGTGCTGGTCTTCCAGGGTATGTGCTTGGAGGGTGCAGTTGGGCAGGACTTGGTGTAATGGCTCCCTTCTCCACTAGGTGGCGCTGCTTACATTACTTGGGTGGATCAGTGTGACACACAAGCGTGTGTGCAGGAGAGGTGGAAATGGCTTCACCCAGCTCCCTAGTCTTGGGCACAGGAACTTTGCTCTCTCACCCACCAGCGATCAAGCCCCTCCTTTGTCTCAGGCCTCTGTCCACTCCCCACCTCTACTCTGTCCATGTCCAAGCCATCCGCTTACCAGGCAGCACCTCCTTCCAGAGTTTTATATCAGATGGGGTTGTATTTCAAAATCACAGACTTCAGAGACCCCTGCAGCATGGACTCAGGCCAACTCTCTGGGGGAGGGTCTTGCTGAGCAGTGGCCAGGTGCCGGCTTGTCCCAGAAAATGTTTGTGCCATAGTGCAGCGACAGAGCTTCAGAGATTATAACAAATCATAACACCCAGCTGGCACAGGTTTCACCATACTCTGGCATCTTTTTCCCAATACCAGCAAACATGGCTGCTCTCCAGAGTCTGTTGGGACTTTTGCCTGTGGGGAGGCTCTATGCCCTCTACCAAATGCTCTCCAAGCAGGGGAACTGCTTCTTCCTGTGTGGCACACGAACCTCTCAGACTCTGCTGCCTGTTCCTGGTGATTCGCCTACTTCCTCACCAGAGCACAGCCAGCCATTGAGCTCTGGAACTTCAGACTGCACTCCACTGTTTATAGAATCCTGGTGATACTGAAACCCTCTCCTTTCTTCCCATCAGTGATTTTGGGGAACAGATTTCTTGTTCAGTCCCCTGTGAGTGTTTTCACTCTCTCCCTCTCTTTCTCTCCAACTACTTCTGGGGGAGTGTTTTTCCTGCACTCTCCCAGTGTGCTGCACTCTCCCCCTTTCTCTGTCCTCTCTCTACAAAAACAGCTACCCTCTGGCTTTTCTCTCCCCCCTTCACATCTCTGCAAGGCAAAGTGTACCTGACAAGCTCGGAGGCTCAAGTTATGCAAATTGTGTTAATCCTCAGATCAATTTCCTAGGTGTGCAAAAATGGCTTGGGGCTGATCTGGCTGTGTTTCAGGGATGGGACAAACTGAGGGTCTCCACTCTGCTCTGCCATTTAACATCTTCTCTCAGGTGTATAATATAGTGATTTAACAATTCTACACATTACTTAGTGTTCATCATGATAAGTATACTCTTTATGGAAGGCTTCTTTTTATCTGACCTAACTCAGAGTTCCCTCAATGCCAACAGCCTTGTCTTGGGGGCATTTGTTAATTAACATCACTGCTGACTGAGGCAGTGCTGGGGCAAACAAAAGACTAAGCAAAAAGCTTAGCGAGGGAAATCTGGGGAGTGAAATGTCAATAAGGAGCTTTGAAAAGCACCAAAATATTCCTGGAAATCTAAAAGGTCCATCACATGTGTGGGGTTGTCTGCATCCCCAGAGCTGTGCACATGCTCAGAAAAGGAGCTGAGAAGACCCTAGTTCTCAGCTGTGACTGACCTTGAAGCTATGTGCAAGCAGGAAGTAAAAGTAAAGCAGAATTGTCAACTGCCTTTCTGAGTGTGAAAGACATACACAACACATACAGATAGCCCCTCAGCAGAAACTCGGAGACTTACTGGTTCCACAAACTTACTCAAATCTCTGTCCAATCATTAATTGATCACCAAGCTAACAGAGAAGAGACTTCAGTGATCACACACAACAAGTACAGACTTTACAGACTGAGTTCAGAAAAATCATTAGGCAAACAGCAACAACAAACCCTGAAGAGGGAGAAGAATCTGATTTCCAGAGTTGCCGCATAATATTATTTTATTATAGCACTCATACTATTCTTTATCACATTTTAATATAAAAATTTGAAGTACAGTGAAAAGTTGAAGAAATTCTTTAATACACATATATCCACTACCTAGATTCTATAATTAACGATGTACCGCACTTTTTTTATCACCTCTCTATCCATCAATACATCTTTTTTTCTCTTCATTTTTTAACAGTGCACTTCAAAGTAAGTTGCAGATAATCAGTATACTTTAGCCCCCAAATACTTTAGCATATGTATCACTACTTAGAGTTTAGTATTTTTCTTAGTTTTTCCTCCCTTAGGTAAAACTTATATACAATGAAATGCACCAAATTTAAGTCTACAGAAATCTCTCCAATCTAAACCTCTCTCAAGATACAGAATATGACTTATCACAAAACAAAAAAGTTTCCCATACCCATCTCAGTATATCCCTCACCCTTTTCTAGCCCCCCCACCAGAAGCAATCACTGTTCTGAAATTTCTACCCAGATTTTCTTCACTTTTTCCAGACCCAATCATATAAATGGACTCATGCAATATGTACTCCTTTACGTAAGACTGCTTTTACTCAATACAATGATTTTTAGAACCCCCCATGTTATTTTAAAAATATATTTAATGTGAATTTACCTACTTCATGAAAATGACTATCAAGGTGAGACAGATGCCCACTATCATGAGAAAGGGATTAGATGGGATTCCAGAGGAAGACTAGCTTGTGGACCTATGATAATGTGCCCCTTTTCTCATATGTGAATTCATCTTTCAGGGAATTAGCTGATGATTCCCCAGTAAAGACAGATGGAATGTCAATTTTCTTTAGCACATCAAAGTTGTTGGATCCCATGCTAATGAGGTTATCAGAGTCAATATTGTCAACTATGTCTGCTTTGTATCCTGCTCTCTGTGAATTTAAAACCTTTATATCAGGGGCACCTGGGTGGCTCAGTTGGCTAAGCATACAACTCTTGGTTTCAGCTCAGGTCGTGATCTCAAGGATTCGTAAATAGAGCCCCACATCAGGCTCTGTGCTGACAAAGCAAAGACTGGTTGGGATTGTCTCTCTGCCCCTTCCCTGCTCATGATCTCTCTCTCTCAAAATAAATAAACACTAAAAAAAATAAATAAAACCTTTACATCAAAATTACAATCAAGTCTTCTAATTACCACAGTGAAAGTGCCAGATGAATTGTCTTTTAGTGGGGGAGGCACTATGGGTTCACAGTGTTCTCTGGTTTTGAATTAATCAAATACCCTTTAGGAGCACCTGGGTGGCTCAGTCAGTTAAGCATCCAATACTTGATTTCCACACAGGTCATGATCTCTTGGTTCATGAGTTCGAGTTTCAAGTCTGGCTCTGCACTGAAAGCTCAGAGCCTGCTTGGAGTTCTCTGTCTAACCCCCCGCCCCTCCCCCACTCATGCACACATGCTCTCTCTCTCTCAAAAATAAATAAACATTAAAAAGAAAAATAAAGAAAAAAAACAAATCTTTAAACCTTCAGCTGGAAGTCTATAACCAAGTCTTACTGGACAGTCATCAAATGTCTGAGATGCATTTTCAAAATTATATGCTAAAATGTCTGCTTCTATAGGTAGCAGGTTTAAGAATGCAAAGAGCTGGATAGTCAAGAATGAATAGACTTGTGTGGCTGATAGCATGAGCATCCTTATGGAGAGTAGCATCTCATTGTAAGATCACCTGACTGGCCAACTGGGCAAGGATAAAACCTCATCCCCTCTGCATGGTGTCCAGGCTGAAATCTGGACAGATGGGACCAAAACTCACCAATGTCTTAGGTAGAGTGGGGGTTGCATTTCATGAGAGTGGCATGAAAGCTGAAAGCAAGTACCTGGTCACCAGGCTTGGAACTGTGCTGATGTCAGCACTCTGAGCTTGACACACACCATCCCCAGGACTCAGCAAAAGTAAAACCCACCACATAATATTATTTTAAATGTGCAATTCTGATAACAAAAATATGAAATATGCAAAGAAACAAAGTTTATGGCCCTTAACAGGGAAAAAAAGTAGTCTACAGAAACTGTTCCTGAGGAAGGCCAGACATTGGACTTACTAGACAGACTTTATTAGTTTCCTAGGGCTTCCATAACAAATTATCATGATCTTGCTAGGTTTAAATAACATAAATTTATTCTCACATAGTTCTGGAGCTCAGAAGTCTGAAATTGAGGGGCTGGCATGGTTACATTCCCTCAAGAGGCTCTAGAGAATATTCCTTTCCTTGTTTCTACCACCTTCTATCACCGGCTCTCCTTGGCTTGAGACTGTATCACTCCAATCTCTGCCTCCATCTTCACATTGCTTTCTCTTATTTTGTGTATCTCAAAACCTCCTCTGTCTATCTCTAGTAAGGATGCATGTGATTACAATTAGAGCCCACCCAGAAAACCCAGGATAATCTCCACCTCTCAAGACCCTTAATTTAATCACATATTTTGCCATGAATTACTCTTTTGGCATGTAATACAGGCTTTAAGGATTAGAACATGAATACATCATTGAATCCACCATTCAGCCTGCTACAAAAATTGTAAACGAGCTATTTAAAATTTCTTCAAAGAATTAAAAGAAACCATGTCTCGTGAACTAAAAGAAAGTATGAGAGCAATGACTCACCAAATAAAGAATATCAATAAAGAAATACAAATTATAAAAAGAACCAAATAGAAATTCTGGAATTGAAAAGTACAATAATATAAATTAAAATTTCACTAGGTGAGCTCAATAGATTTGAGGTAACAGAAGAAAGCATCTGTGAACTTGAAGATAGGTTAATTCAGAGTATACAGTCTGAGTAGCAGAAAGAAAAAAGAATGGGGAAAAAAAGTGTAAAAACCCTTAGAGACTTGTGGAACACAATCAAATGTACCTACATAGGCATAATGAGAATTCCAAAAGGAAAAAGGAGAGAAGAGAGAAACAGAAGAAGAGAAAGAGATAAAAAGAAAGAAAACAAAACAAAACATATTTAAGGAATTAAAAGCCAAAAGCCAAAAACATCCTATATTTGATGAAAATATTAAAGAAAAAAAAACTAACTATACATCCAAGAAGCTCTGTGAACTCCACGTTGGATAAACCAAGAGCTCCACAGCTAGACATATCATAACCAAACAACCAAAAGCTAAAGACAAAGAAAGAATCTTGAAAGCAGCAAGAGAGAAGAGACCAATCACATAGAATAAATCTTAATATTTTTATAAATAAACTTTAATAAACAAAATATTTTAAAAATGATCTATTTAATAAAAGCCCTATGTTTTAAAAATAATTTTTTCTGCCCTTGAGATGGAGGCATCTGGATATAGCTGCTTGGGAAGGTAGGAAATATTAGGAAACAGAAATGTGAGGCTAATTTTCTCTATTAGAAAAAACTATGAGGTGGGGAAATAAAAAACTTGAACGTAGCTTCCTTGGGAATTCCATGTGCTCCTAACTATTTAGGAATTATAGCAAAAAGGAAAGACACAATAGTGCAAACGTTTACACCAACTGTGCCAGCCCACAGCTCCATGTGGCTTTCAGCTTTTTATCACATTTCTCCCCTCTCTCTGCCTACAGGAAACAGAAGATCAAATTGAACCTAAGCCATTAATATTTCTTCCTTAAGCATAAATACCAACAGCACCTATAAAAGGTGGAAAATGTTAAATGGAATTCATTCACACCATATTTGAGGAAAAAGAAAGCTGATATACAGCATCTCATGTCAAAGTTATATAAAATTAAGGCAATTATACGACATTGATGCAAAATCACTGCTTAAAGAAAACAAACTAGGAAAGTGCATGGAGGGTAAAGGAAGATGAAGAATATGTTCTGGAAGAAGACATATCACAAAAAAATAGTTTCCCATAGCAAGTATTTCACTCTCCTGAAAAAAGTAGGGACAATGTGAAACCTTATACAAAAAGAGATCAGAGACAGGATGATAAGAAAGCTAAACTAAATGATATGGGAATAGGTAGAACTAAGAAAACATATTTAGAGTAAAACACTGCATAATAGATAATTATAAACGATGACGAATAGGATAGACTTCCAGCTCCCAGTAAGGGAAATAAGCACAGGCCAAGTTTTCTCTCCCAATGAATCCAACTATAAAACCTGGACAGAAAGCATTGTGCAACTATTTGACTTCAAAAGGTAAATATCAGCAGGCAGATCAGAAAACACCAGAATGTAAAGTATTACCAAACTGGCAGTGAGTTCATCATTCTGTTTACCTCCACATACCTCCTGATCTGAACTCAATACAGCTCAAATCCTAAAAGTGAGCACTGTGGTGCAGACAAAGAGAGATCTGGAAGTAAACTTCTAGTTCAAAAAGGAGAAAAAAAAAATCTTACAGTTTAAAGTGAATGGGGGAAATTTCCATAGGTTCATTTTCTTTTCCTTTCTTTTTTCTTTTTTCTTTTCTTTTCTTTGTCTTTTTTTTTCTTTGACCCTCTCATGCCCTAGTAAAGAGGTAATATTGTCAAAAAGGGCTATGGGTGGAGAGGTAGCAGTGAAAAACAGCCAATAATATGAAAGTAGAAACTATAACTATATGGAGGGAAAGCTCTCTGTTCGTTGGAGTCCCAATGGTGTAACAACAAATCCCTTGCTTTTATTTCCTCTCTCTTGGTTGGCCTCCCACCACATGGCCCCAGAATTAGTGTAATTGGAGAAATAGGCAGTTTTTGGCCTGAGAACCATAAAGAGTAGCCCAGGGAACTGGAAAGAACTAGAAAGGTAGTACAAAGGAAAGAGGTCTGGGAAGAAATCCTATGAAATTGTTTATGAACACCTTAGTTCACCCCTTATCTATGCCTATTAAGATATGGCCTTCATTGGTATATCAAAGATTTTGAAAATTGAGCTAACAGAGACCTTAGCCCAAGTCTCAGACCACTAAGTAGTGCAAATGCAGGACAGATTCAAATAGTACTGCAAAAACTTTGAAAGTGAACCACCATTAGAACCAACAGAAAGCAAACAGAAAGCACTTTGAACTTATGGCCTAAACTTAACCAAGTCAAATGTCCACTAAAACAAAAATATAAAAATTTGCCATGGCATTTAAACAAGACCCAGGGTCCCACAACATTATATTCAAAGCACCCATAATAAAATTCAGAATTGCTCAGTATATGAAGAGCTATGAAAATTTCAAACCACAGAGCAAGACATTTAACACACATCAAGGATGAAACAGCACATATACAAAAATTATCTGACAAAAATTTTGAAGCAGCTGTTTAAAAAATGCTCAAGTGATACTAATACTCTTGAGACAAATATTAAAATAGAAAGTGTCAGAAAAAAATATAGAGAGAAACCAAATAGAAATTTTAGAAGTAAAAAATACAATATCCAAAATTACAAATTCACCGATGAACATGAGAGCAGAATATAGATGACAAAGGAAAGTGTCAGTGTACTTGAAGATAGATCAATAGAAATTACTCAGTCTAAACCAGAGTGGGGAGAAACGTTTGAAGAAAGAATGAACACAATGCACAGAACAGAATGAAGAAAAAATGAACAAGGATCTGTTGGACAATAACAAAATGACTAATATTTACATCTTCAAAGTGTCAGAAAGACGGAAAAGGGTTGGTGCTGAAAAAATGTTTTAAGAAATAATGGCTGAAAATTTCCCAAATTTAGTGAAACAGATTAAAGAAGGTGAATGATTTCCAAGTAGGATAAACTCAGAACAACCCGAGCCCAGGCACAAAATCAAACAGGTGAGAGTTTATGACAAAGAAAAAGTACTTTGAAAATTGCCAAAGAACAACGATGCATTGCCTATAAGGGAACGATAATCCAAATAACTATGGGTTTCTTACCAGAAACCATGAAAGGCAAAAGAAACTGAAACATGTTCAACATGCTGAAAGAAAAGAACCATAACCCAGAATTCTATATCCGGTAAAATTACCATTCGGGAATAAAGATGAAATAATGACATTCTCAAATGAATGGAACTAAGAGAATTTGTAGCCAGCAGACCTGCAAAAGAATTACTAAAGGAAGTTCTTCAGACAGAAGGGAAATTGTAATCAAATGACACTTTAAGAGAGTTTATGCAATTGTTAAAAAACAAGTCATTATATCCTTACGGGTTCACATGAGAAAATATTCAAGATACGCTAAATGAAAATTGCAAATAGCAGAACCATACTTCTATTATAATCAAAATGGTTTAGACAACAAGGGGATAACTAGAGATAAGTAAGATCAATGACAGATATATACACATATAAAATTTATAGAAAGACATGTAAGAATGTATTAATAGTGATTAAATGGAATTAGGGGGAACTTAAAGTTTTACTTTCCCTTTGCAGCCTTTTCTGTCATTTAAACTTTCTACCTTCAAAATGTATTAATTATGCAATTTTTAAAGAATTACTCAATATTCTACTTTAGCAGTAAGAAATTTTCAGCAGTAGTATGAGATTTCCCTATTGCTATTACACATTGAATTCTTGTTACAATGCACACTGGAAAAACATCTTCCACATCCTCCATCTAATATGGGAATTTAGGCTTCCCATCAATACCCATGGTTTTATTTTTCTTCGGTTGTATTCCCATTATTTATTCATTTACACATACTTATTTGAGTATCCATTCTGTCATGGAACTAGAGTCTGAATTCATAATCTCTGACCTTACAAAATTTATATTCTCTGAGAATACTGTGGGATACATTACTCTGAGGCTACATTTCCACAAATATGTACATAGACAAAACAATTATAAACTGATTAATCCTATGATAAAAATTAACAAAAGATAAAAAATAACAAAAAATAACAAAAGACAAAAACAACAACAAAAAACACAACAAAATAAAGGTGGAAGGAGCTTACTTTTTAGATGAGGTTTAGTTAGGAATTTACTTTTGAGATAGGTCAGAGACAATCTCCCAAAGGAGAGATAGTTGTGCTGATATGTAAAGAACTTAAAGGATAAAAACAAGTCAGCTTCATTAAGAATGGAGAAGAACATTACATGCAGGAAATAAAGTATGTGCAAAGGCCCTGAGGTGGAAAAGAAGTTCATGATTTCAGAATCCAGACATAAATATACATAGGTAATTTCTCATAACTTATTTCTTCTCCAAAGGCTCCAAAGTCCATTGGAAGAAAAGAAGCAACTGTCCCCACAAAGTATCCAATCAAAGGGACTTGCCTTAATTAGGTATCTCAGGAAACAACCTTACACATATACAAAAACAAAACAAAACAAAACTGATTGCACATTTCTACTCTTCCCCGACCCTTAAAAAATGTATCTATACAACAACATGCTTCCAGTGTCCCATTAAAGTGTACTAGTAACATCAGCCAATGTTTAGAGCAATACTCAGGAACTTAACTCACCGTGATTGCTTTTCCAACCTCAGAAGACAGCATTGTGACCCTGTCTACACAATAGTGCGTTCCCAAGAAATTGGACCTACCTCAATTAAGCTTGAAATTTCAGGTCCTCCCTTCCAAAGACTGTGCCTCATAGATCATGATATACTCCTACTCCCTTGGACTATGGCCAACTCATCCAGGCTAGTTTTCATGGAAGAGGTGGGGTGGTTGGGGGAGGTGGAGGGACAAGTAGCATCCGTAATCTGGTCCTTGGCAACTTTCTGCCAACGTTCCCCGGATAAAAAGCTATGCTCAGGCCAGAGGAAACTGCTCTCTACGTCCACCCTTCATCCTTTCCTCCATGTGATCGTTTTTGGTCATGTGATTCATTCAGCTCAGGACTGCATATTCAAAGAACATCCCAGTCCAAGCAGATGATATAATGAGTGCAGTCAGATGAGAGTAATAGAGTAGTGGAGACTGAGACAACCAGAAAATGCTTCTTCTACCTAAGGCATTCAAATTCAGACTTTTTAAAAAAAACACCAGACTACTCACACCAAACTCATCCGCAGGCTGAATCCAGTTGGGCGATCACTCATTCAGTTTGTGACATCCCTAGTTCCACACATCTAGATTTTGCCTTTCCTTGAAGGTTTTGAAGCATTGCCTGTCTCATACAATTTATGCTGATCCCCTTAATATGGATGCAAACTTTGTTTCTGTCTCCACTTGATAGAAAGAAAAAATAAAGAATATACAGCCAGGAGACTTGAGTTAAGTTCACTTTGCTCATCTATGACTTAAGGCAATTCATATCTCTGAACCTCAGTTCCCTCGTGTATAAAATAACAACACATACCTCAGATGGTCACTTTGAAGGTTAAACCAGAAAATACATGCAAATATCACCATATAAATGTTAATTCAAACTGTAATTACTGACATCTTCAACACAGAAATAGCTTTTCCTCAGGGCTAGATTAATATCCCTCTTTCCTGGATCTTTCCTATACAAGCATTTGCCCAGCAAAGTACCTGACACACTTTATCAAAGTCTTGTCCTATGGGCTTATACAGTAGTGTTGTGCAACTTTAATAGGGCTTCATGTAACTCAGATGCTTCACGAGGAACTTCAAATCTTACTTCACAGCAAAAATGTAAAAAATATTTACCAGAACATTTTTGTATTTGACCAAATACGAATGGGGGCCTTGGGTATATATGCTGATAAATTGCAGGCATAAAAAGAAAAAAATTAATACAGCTATTTTGTACCTACCCAAGTGAACTCTTTATTATAATGAATTCAACTTGCATATACTTTTTATCTACAGAATATTCTAAACATCCTCACAGATTTCTATTACTCTTGTCATTGACTCATTTCTATTAAAACTCAGTTATTTTGTCAAAACCCCTGAAAATACTTCCAAAAGTGATTTGCCACAAACGGAATGAGTCAATCATAGATAAATCACTTGTCTATCTCTGCTGTTACTTACAAAAATAAATTCACATTCAACTTCTGATATCAAGGACAATCAGAAATACACATATATAGACAGAATGACGTCCACAGACAGTATCTTCCTAACTTAAATATGAGGACTTCCTGGTATTATATTCCTTTTTCAAAAATACATACTCTCCCATTGAAAACTTCTCCCATTCAAAATTAATATCCTCAAATTATGAGGATATGACTTAAAGTCTCATAATGCTCTTCAGGGATAAAATCTATAAAACTTTAAGGTTACATTTCACTGATCTAAATTTGATATAAATCTTACTTTATTTGACTAATAATCCCATCTTTATAAATTTGTGCTGCAACTTATTTTTATTAAAAATCAACATGGATTTGAGGGGCACTTGGGTGCCTCAGCTGGTTAAATGTCCAACTTCTGCTCAGCTCATGATCTTACAGTTCATGAGTTCGAGCCCCGCGACAGCTCAGAGCCTGGGGCCTATTTCCGATTCGGTGTCTCCCTCTTTCTCTGTTTCTCTCCCACTTGCACTCTGTCTCTCTCTATCTCTCTCTCAAAAGTAAATAAAGATTAAAAAAAATTTTTTAACTCAATATGGATTTGATATTATGAATTCTTAGAGGGCAACATGACCAAATTACTTGTATTGAATTTTTCACAGTTATCTGATTAAGAATGTATCTGCTCCTTAGGTCACAGTTGTTGCTGTTTTTTACAACACATAGTACCTTTTCATGTAAATGAGCATTCTTCATTAAATATTCTTTTTTCTTAGAAAGCATTCTCTATGATCCTTTTTTTTTTAATATATGAAATTTATTGTCAAATTGGTTTCCATACAACACCCAGTGCTCATCCCAAAAGGTGCCCTCCTCAATACCCATCACCCACCCTCCCCTCCCTCTCACCCCCATCAACCCTCAGTTTGTTCTCAGTTTTCAACAGTCTCTTATGCTTTGGCCCTCTCCCACTCTAACCTCTTTTTTTTTTTTTCCCTTCCCCTCCCCCATGGGTTTCTGTTAAGTTTCTCAAGATCCACATAAGAGTGAAAACATATGGTATCTGTCTTTCTCTGTATGGCTTATTTCACTTAGCATCACACTCTCCAGTTCCATCCACGTTGCTACAAAAGGCCATATTTCATTTTTTCTCATTGCCACGTAGTATTCCATTGGGTATATAAACCACAATTTCTTTATCCATTCATCAGTTGATGGACATTTAGGCTCTTTCCATAATTTGGCTATTGTTGAGAGTGATGCTATAAACATTGGGGCACAAGTGCCCCTATGCATCAGTACTCCTGTATCCCTTGGATAAATTCCCAGCAGTGCTATTGCTGGGTCATAGGGTAGGTCTATTTTTAATTTTCTGAGGAACCTCCACCCTGCTTTCCAGAGCGGCTGCACCAATTTGCATTCCCACCAACAGTGCAAGAGGGTTCCCGTTTCTCCACATCCTCTCCAGCATCTGTAGTCTCCTGATTTGTTCATTTTGGCCACTCTGACTGGCGTGAGGTGATACCTGAGTGTCGTTTTGATTTGTATTTCCCTGATAAGGAGCGACGCTGAACATCTTTTCATGTGCCTGTTGGCCATCCGGATGTCTTCTTTAGAGAAGTGTCTATTCATGTTTTCTGCCCATTTCTTCACTGGGTTATTTGCTTTTCGGGTGTGGAGTTTGGTGAGCTCTTTATAGATTTTGGATACTAGCCCTTTGTCCGATATGTCATTTGCAAATATCTTTTCCCATTCCGTTGGTTGCCTTTTAGTTTTGTTGGTTGTTTCCTTTGGTGTGCAGAAGCTTTTTATCTTCATAAGGTCCCAGTAATTCACTTTTGCTTTTAATTCCCTTGCCTTTGGGGATGTGTCGAGTAAGAGATTGCTACGGCTGAGGTCAGAGAGGTCTTTTCCTGCTTTCTCCTCTAAGGTTTTGATGGTTTCCTGTCTCACATTCAGGTCCTTTATCCATTTTGAGTTTATTTTTGTGAATGGTGTGAGAAAGTGGTCTAGTTTCAACCTTCTGCATGTTGCTGTCCAGTTCTCCCAGCACCATTTGATAAAGAGACTGTCTTTTTTCCATTGGATGTTCTTTCCTGCTTTGTCAAAGATGAGTTGGCCATACATTTGTGGGTCTAGTTCTGGGGTTTCTATTCTATTCCATTGGTCTATGTGTCTGTTTTTGTGCCAATACCATGCTGTCTTGATGATTACAGCTTTGTAGTAGAGGCTAAAGTCCGGGATTGTGATGCCTCCTGCTTTGGTCTTCTTCTTCAAAATTACTTTGGCTATTCGGGGCCTTTTGTGGTTCCATATGAATTTTAGGATTGCTTGTTCTAGTTTCGAGAAGAATGCTGGTGCAATTTTGATTGGGATTGCATTGAATGTGTAGATAGCTTTGGGTAGTATTGACATTTTGACAATATTTATTCTTCCAATCCATGAGCAGGGAATGTCTTTCCATTTCTTTAAATCTTCTTCAAGTACCTTCATAAGCTTTCTATACTTTTCAGCATACAGATCCTTTACATCTTTGGTTAGATTTATTCCTAGGTATTTTATGCTTCTTGGTGCAATTGTGAATGGGATCAGTTTCCTTATTTGTCTTTCTGTTACTTCATTGTTAGTGTATAAGAATGCAACTGATTTCTGTACATTGATTTTGTATCCTGCAACTTTGCTGAATTCATGTATCAGTTCTAGCAAACTTTTGGTGGAGTCTGTCGGATTTTCCATGTATAATATCATGTCATCTGCAAAAAGCGAAAGCTTGACTTCATCTTTGCCAATTTGGATGCCTTTGATTTCCTTTTGTTGTCTGATTGCTGATGCTAGAACTTCCAGCACTATGTTAAACAACAGCGGTGAGAGTGGGCATCCCTGTCGTGTTCCTGATCTCAGGGAAAAAGCTCTCAGTTTTTCCCCGTTGAGGATGATGTTAGCTGTGGGCTTTTCATAAGTGGCTTTTATGATCTTTAAGTATGTTCCTTCTATCCCGACTTTCTCAAGGGTTTTTATTAAGAAAGGGTTCTGAATTTTGTCAAAGGCCTTTTCTACATCGATTGACAGGATCATATGGTTTTTCTCTTTTTTTTTTTTTGTTAATGTGATGTATCACGTTGATTGATTTGCGAATGTTGAACCAGCCCTGCATCCCAGGAATGAATCCCACTTGATCATGGTGAATAATTCTTTTTATATGCCGTTGAATTCGATTTGCTAGTATCTTATTGAGAATTTTTGCATCCATATTCATCAGGGATATTGGCCTGTAGTTCTCTTTTTTTACTGGGTCTCTGTCTGGTTTAGGAATCAAAGTAACACTGGCTTCATAGAATGAGTCTGGACGTTTTCCTTCTCCTTCTATTTCTTGGAATAGCTTGAGAAGGATAGGTATTATCTCTGCTTTAAACGTCTGGTAGAACTCCCCTGGGAAGCCATCTGGTCCTGGACTCTTATTTGTTGGGAGATTTTTGATAACTGATTCAATTTCTTCGCTGGTTATGGGTCTGTTCAAGCTTTCTATTTCCTCCTGATTGAGTTTTGGAAGAGTGTGGGCGTTTAGGAATTTGTCCATTTCTTCCAGGTTGTCCAATTTGTTGGCCTATAATTTTTCATAGTATTCCCTGATAATTGTTTGTATCTCTGAGGGATTGGTTGTAATCATTCCATTTTCATTCATGATTTTATCTATTTGGGTCATCTCCCTTTTCTTTTTGAGAAGCCTGGCTAGAGGTTTGTCAATTTTGTTTATTTTTTCAAAACACCAATTCTTGGTTTCGTTGATCTGCTCTACAGTTTTTTTTTTTTTTAGATTCTTGGGGCGCCTGGGTGGCGCAGCCGGTTAAGCGTCCGACTTCAGCCAGGTCACGATCTTGCGGTCCGTGAGTTCGAGCCCCGCATCGGGCTCTGGGCTGATGGCTCAGAGCCTGGAGCCTGTTTCCGATTCTGTGTCTCCCTCTCCTCTGCCCCTCGCCTGTTCATGCTCTGTCTCTCTCTGTCCCAAAAATAAATAAACGTTGAAAAAAAATTAGATTCTATATTGTTTATTTCTGCTCTGATCTTTATTATTTCTCTTCTTCTGCTGGGTTTAGGCTGCCTTTGCTGTTCTGCTTCTATTTCCTTTAGGTGTGCTGTTCGATTTTGTATTTGGGATTTTTCTTGTTTCTTGAGATAGGCCTGGATTGCAATGTATTTTCCTCTCAGGACTGCCTTCGCTGCGTCCCAAAGCGTTTGGATTGTTGTATTTTCATTTTCGTTTGTTTCCATATATTTTTTAATTTCTTCTCGAATTGCCTGGTTGACCCACTCATTCGTTAGTAGGGTGTTCTTTAACCTCCATGCTTTGGGAGGTTTTCCAGACTTTTTCCTGTGGTTGATTTCAAGCTTCATAGCATTGTGATCTGAAAGTATGCATGGTATGATTTCAATTCTTGTAAACTTATGACGGGCTGTTTTGTGACCCAGTATATGATCTATCTTGGAGAATGTTCCATGTGCACTCGAGAGGAAAGTATATTCTGTTGCTTTGGGATGCAGAGTTCTAAATATATCTGTCAAGTCCATCTGTTCCAATGTCTCATTCAGGGCCCTTGTTTCTTTATTGACCGTGTGTCTAGATGATCTATCCATTTCTGTAAGTGGGGTGTTAAAGTCCCCTGCAATTACCACATTCGTATCAATAAGGTTGCTTATGTTTATGAGTAATTGTTTTATATATTTGGGCGCTCCGGTATTCGGCGCATAGACATTTATAATTGTTAGCTCTTCCTGATGGATAGACCCTGTCACTATTATATAATGTCCTTCTTCATCTCTTGTTACAGCCTTTAATTGAAAGTCTAGTTTGTCTGATATAAGTATGGCTACTCCAGCTTTCTTTTGGCTTCCAGTAGCATGATAAATAGTTCTCCATCCCCTCACTCTCAATCTAAAGTTGTCCTCAGGTCTAAAATGAGTCTGTTGTAGACAGCAAATAGATGGGTCTTGTTTTTTTATCCATTCTGATACCCTATGTCTTTTGGTTGGCACATTTAATCCATTTACATTCAGTGTTATTATAGAAAGATATGGGTTTAGAGTCATTGTGATGTCTGTATGTTTTATGCTTGTAGTGATGTCTCTGGTACTTTGTCTCACAGGGTCCCCCTTAGGATCTCTTGTAGGGCTGGTTTAGTGGTGACGAATTCCTTCAGTTTTTGTTTGTTTGGGAAGACCTTTATCTCTCCTTCTATTCTAAATGACAGACTTGCTGGATAAAGGATTCTCGGCTGCATATTTTTTCTGTCTAGCACACTGAAAATCTCGTGCCAATTCTTTCTGGCCTGCCAAGTTTCAAAAGAGAGATCAGTCACGAGTCTTATAGGTCTCCCTTTATATGTGAGGGCACGTTTACCCCTTGCTGCTTTCAGAATTTTCTCTTTATCCTTGTATTTTGCCAGTTTCACTATGATATGTCGTGCAGAAGATCGATTCAAGTTACGTCTGAAGGGAGTTCTCTGTGCCTCTTGGATTTCAATGCCTTTTTCCTTCCCCACTTCAGGGAAGTTCTCAGCTATTATTTCTTCAAGTACCCCTTCAGCACCTTTCCCTCTCTCTTCCTCCTCTGGGATACCAATTATACATATATTATTTCTTTTTAGTGTATCACTTAGTTCTCTAATTTTCCCCTCATATTCCTGGATTTTTTTATCTCTCTTTCTCTCAGCTTCCTTTTTTTCCATAACTTTATCTTCTAGTTCACCTATTCTCTCCTCTGCCTCTTCAATCCGAGCTATCGTCATTTCCATTTTGTTTTGCATTTCGTTTAAAGCGCTTTTCAGCTCCTCGTGACTGTTCCTTAGTCCCTTGATCTCTGTAGCAAGAGATTCTCTGCTGTCCTCTATACTGTTTTCAAGCCCAGCGATTAATTTTATGACTATTATTCTAAATTCACTTTCTGTTATATTATTTAAATCCTTTTTGATCAGTTCAATAGCTGTTGTTATTTCCTGGAGATTCTTCTGAGGGGAATTCTTCCGCTTGGTCATTTTTGATAGTCCCTGGAGTGGTGAGGACCTGCAGGGCACTTCCCCTGTGCTGTGGTATATAACTGGAGTTGGTGGGCGGGGCCACAGTCCGACCTGATGTCTGCCCCCAGCCCACCACTGGGGCCACAGTCAGACTGGTGTGTGCCTTCTCTTCCCCTCTCCTAGGGGCGGGATTCACTGTGGGGTGGTGTGGCCCGTCTGGGCTGCTTGCACACTGCCAGGCTTGTGATGCTGGGGATCTGGCGTATTAGCTGGGGTGGGTAGGCAAGGTGCACAGTGGCAGGAGGGGCAGGCTTAGCTCACTTCTCCTTAGGTGATCCACCTCAGGAGGGGCCCTGTGGCAGCGGGAGGGAGTCAGATCCGCTGCCGGAGGTTTGGCTCCGCAGAAGCACAGAGTTGGGTGTTTGCGCGGAGCAAGCAAGTTCACCAGCAGGAACTGGTTCCCTTTGGGATTTTGGCTGGGGGATGGGCGGGGGAGATGGCGCTGGCAAGTGCCTTTGTTCCCCGCCAAGCTGAGCTCTGTCGTCTGGGGCTCAGCAGCTCTCCCTCCCTTTGTCCTCCAGCCTTCCCGCTTTCCGAGCAGAGCTGTTAACTTATGACCTCCCAGATGCTAAGTCGCGCTTGCTGTCGGAACACACTCCGTCCGGCCCCTCTGCTTTTGCAAGCCAGACTCGGGGGCTCTGCTTGGCCGGTAGGCTGCCCCTCCGCCCCAGATCCCTCCCGCCAGTCCGTGGAGTGCTCACCGCCTCGCCGCCCTTCCTACCCTCTTCCGTGGGCCTCTCATCTGCACTTGGCTCCGGAGACTCCATTCTGCTAATCCTCTGGCTGTTTTCTGGGTATTTAGGCAGGTGTAGGTGGAATCTAAGTGATCAGCAGGACGCGCGGTGAGCCCAGCGTCCTCCTACGCCGCCATCTTCCCTCTCTCCTCTCTCTATGATCCTTAAGTTTCTCTTTCAAAGCTGATATAGATGTTGGTTTAGTTGCCTGAATAATTTTACAGATTTTTCCCATTGACATAAAAAATTAATTCTATTAAGAATGAAAATGGGGGAGCCTGGGTGGCTCAGTCGGTTAAGCGTCCGACTTCAGCTCAGGTCATGATCTCACTGTCCGTGAGTTCGAGCCCAGCATCAGGCTCTGTTCTGACAGCTCAGAGCCTAGAGCCTGTTTCAGATTCTGTGTCTCCCTCTCTCTCTGCCCCTCCCCTGTTCATGC
Organism: Herpailurus yagouaroundi; assembly: GCF_014898765.1. Classification (NCBI taxonomy): domain Eukaryota; kingdom Metazoa; phylum Chordata; class Mammalia; order Carnivora; family Felidae; genus Herpailurus; species Herpailurus yagouaroundi. The sequence goes on along the minus strand of NW_024412391.1, from coordinate 87,364,152 downwards.
TCTGTCTCCCTCTGTCTCAAAAATAAATAAACATTAAAAAAAAAGAATGACATTTGAACAGTGTTTTCCAGCTGAGAAACAAATCCATATCCTTCAGGAATATAAATGTACCAGGAAAATCAGAAGAAGCAAAACTATGAAAGCTATGCCTATATAAATGGTAAATAATGTAAAAAGAGCTCAAAAGAAAAAAAGTGCTTGAGATCAGCTATGGCACATATTTTTTTAAATCAGATTAATGCATTTCGTGTGGAAACAAGAGAAAAATATGGAAAGAGCTAACCATTTGGTATATTTCAACAGCCAGTTTTATTAATCAATTGCACAGTGCTGTGTGAACATTAGTTAATTAAAGATGTAAGGTCTATGATCAGCAGTACGAGGCATTTTGTAATGGCCTCAATCAGTCTTCAAAATTCCAGATGACTAATAAGAAAGAAACAGACACCTGAAAGATGATGTTACAAAGACTGTCTCCATGGGAATCTGCCAGCTCTTCAACTCTTAATCCATCACTGAACTTATAAGAAAACAGGAAGAGCGTCAGAAAAATAAAATTCAAAAACAAAACTTAACAACAACCAAAAAAACCCTCAAGCCAGTAACCATGAAAACACACACACACACAACCCTGGATCTCATTTGAAGCACGTTACATAATCCTGATTTTAAAAAAACAAAAAAAAACAAAAAAAAAATACTGTACTCCTCAACCTATACTATTTTTAACACACACACATATATATATACACCCACAAGCAAATAATTATGTTTCCTGTTTATTTAAAAGAATTATAAAGAATTTCCTGTGAACATGATTTTTAAATTAGGGAGGAGAAAATGAGAAGAGCCTTTTCTTCCTGTACCTCAGGAAATGAAATGGAATTTTTTTTAATAATCTGTTTGAATATCAGTACAATGTTGAATGTTACCTCTGAGCAGTGACGATTAAGATCCTAAGGAAACAATAACAAAATTCTTTGATGACCGAAACATCTTCTAAAAATATTAAATTTAATGACATTTGTTGCACAGCTGAGACTTCTTATTAATATTTTTCAACAATGCGTAACATTTTGTCAAGTTCCCTAATTTGCTCAGTTAGCCAGGGTAGAGAAAACAAAATATAATGAATTCGTTGTCTCCATTTCTTTGATTACTTTTAGAAACTTGAAGCGCCAAGGAAGTCATGCTTTGCATTTAACCTGACTCCACACCTGCATTCCTGAAGGTTAACAACTGACTTTCTTTCTATAGTAACCTTTCCTATACTCTTTCCTCACTGGCATCGCTGCTTACTGACTACGCGCCCACAAACTGTAGGAGAAATCAAAAGAACAAACTGAACAAAGCACAGAACACAAGCATAAAGAAGAGTTCCTGGCTCATCCTGCACTGTATTTATGAAAAATAAATGAAAAATAACCAATCAGCATTTACTGAGCCCTTATCTAGCAACACACTGTTTTTAAGGAACTAAGAGAGAGAGCGCATTGGATAAATCACAACTGAGAAGTTGGTCAAAATGGATTCTTTTTGCATTGTTTCTTAATGTTCATAATAAGAAAAACGATTGTATAAAAGAAACATTTATGGTCTTTTGAGCTGGGACTGTCTAGCTCTGTGTTACAAAAATCTCTGGGAAAGTCATATAATTTCTCTGAGCATCAGTTTCTCCACCTGTAAAATAATAATCATAATATATGTTGTACAATGTTACTAAGAGTCACTTAAGGTGAAGTGTTTAACACACCATAGTTCCTCCATAAATTAACACTAAACTTGTTATTTGTTGGTTTCAAGCATGTTATGTGCTCACATTTTTGCACAAATACAAATTATAGCTGAGGTGCTTTATAAAAACATTTTTTTCTTATTAAAAAGTAATATACACAAATTGTAGAAATGTTCAGAAAACACTGAGCAGCAAAAGAAAAAATGAGAATCACCCCAACTCTTAAAAGTGAGATAACCACAGTTAACCTTTAGGCATGTCTCCATCTCTCTCTCTCTCTCTCTCTCTCTCTCTCTCTCTCTCTCACACACACACACACACACACACACACACACACACACATTTTACCCTCTACACACATCCTAAGCATAGTGAAATGAACCCCTGCAAGTGAGGATCCCTAGGTATAGGGACACTGTAGCCCCAGCTACATATAAGGCAATCAATTTCATATAGAGGGACTTGGCAATTACCCCCTCTTGGGGAAAATCACTCTTGATACTCCAGATTGGGCAAAGTTAGAAGAATATGCATGCAGGAAAGAGCAGGTAGAGTTCAGAGTCCCACTTATTCCGTCCTCAGGGATCTCATGAGTTAATCATCACCACCATGGCATGCAGATCCCAGGGGTATCACTCTGCACATGGTTTACAATCTGCTTTACTTTTTCCATGTTGATGGACTTTTTAAAGTTAACACTGAAATGCAAGAAGAATGTGTATATATTTGCCTACAATAAGAAGAAAGTAATATATACAAAGAAAATAGCATGGCCAAAAGCAGAGAGGCCTGAAGGAAGATGGCATTTTCAGAAAATTACATTTGTCCCATATGGCTGTAGCTCAGGCACTCTGCCATGGAGAGGGGAGCAGTGGAGAAGGGAACCTAGAAGGGAGGGAGGGCCAGCTAGTAAGGGAACTCATCTGCCATGCTAAGGCTTTTAGACCACAGAGACAAATGGTTAGAGGCATGAATTTTGCTGTCAAACTGTCCTCAGTTCCAGCTCCAGGTACACCACTTACATGACCTTGGGGAACTTACTTAACTTCCATAAGCTTGGGTTTCCATTTATAAAAATTGGATCATAGTAGCATGCGTATAAGAATTAATTGAGTCCATATACAGTCAGTTCTTGTTATTTGCAGTAGTTATATTCAATAAAGTCACAGGGAGCACTGAGTTAGCAAATACTGAGCTGTTCTCCTAGGTGAAATACACGGTTAGGTTCCTGAGAGCCTCTGGTCACATTTTCATCAACTCATTGATACATGTTTTATGTGTGTTTCTGCTTAAAGACACCGTATTTAATATATATTGTTGACTCATTAACACTGAACTCACAGCCAACAGCACTAAACTCATGCATGAACAAAGCTTATCTAACACTTGTAGTTTCTCCAACAGGCACATTACAGCCTCCTTGCACTTAGGAAAACTAAATAGTGCATCAGCACTACACTTGTGTTCCATTTTTTTTTAAGTTTATTTATTTGTTTTGAAAGAGAGAGAGCAGGGGGAAGGGTCAAAGAGAGACAAAGAGACAATCACAAGCAGGCTCCACACTGTCAGCACAGCGCCAGACGCGGGGCTTGAACTCACAAACCATGAGATCATGACCTGAGCCAAAGTCAGACGCTTGACTGACTGAGCCACCCAGGCACCCCTACACTTGGGTTCCATTTTAAACAGCAAAAGCACAAGAAAAGGCACAAAAATGTGAAAACCAAGTTACTAAATAGACCACCAAAAGGGCACCAGTTTGCAGTATAAGAAAAGAACATAGCCGTGTTTGACTTCAGCTGGGAACATGCATGACAGACAACGCTGCTGCTCCGTGCAACACTGCACATGACCATGAAACCACACAAGTATTGATTTGGGGTTATAAATAAATGTCAGGAGGTAGACAAATTGACGATACAGAGTCCGTGAATAATGAGCATGGACTGCATATAGGAACTCCAAGATATATTCAAAAAATTCTTCTCTAATTTGTCAGAGGTAATCACTAATTTGTCGGAGGGAAGTCTTCTCAGCTGGGTGGTGACACAGTTTTTAAGTATAGAAAGAAAACTTTAAGGAGGCATCGGAGCAAGGAGAGCAGAGAGGCAGAGAGAACAGCTAAGGAAAGGAGAGGAGAGAGATTTCACAGATGTTTAGGAGGTAGAATCAATATCACATCAGGATAGATAAAGTGAAAGAAGAGAATTCAAGATTGACCACAAAGCTTCTAATTTGGGCAACTCAGTAACCAAAGTATTCAGAGAAAGTATGGAAAGGAAACTGGTCCATTCTTAAAACTGATCCCTCCCTGGCTTTTGCAAGAACCATTCTTGTTTTCTACTTACCTCCTCTAGGTGTCCTTTACTAATTAATCTGAGGGGGAAGGGAGGCAGATATGATGAGACAGCTTTCTACTATTCACTTTCTACTATCACTGTGGAGTACCAGTGATCAGTAGATCAGAAGCTCTACTCCCACTAGCGAGTAGAGTCAGATATTTGCAAACTACCCTAAATCCCAGATCCAACATGCCCGGGGTGCCTCACCTTCCCCTACTCCCAATTTAGCTGCAGTACCGTGTGTTACACAAACAACACCAGGGCTGCACAAACCATGTGTCCTGAACTAAATTTCTGCCACCTGTCCAATATCATATTCCCTGGATGTTGGTGCATGGAGTATCATACTCCCTGCATATGGACTCCACCTTGGCCATGACCTCAGTTAATCTCGCCATCATTCTGAAATGCCGCTAGATGTCACCAGTTGCCTTCCTCCTTTCCACAACCATCCCCCATTCTTGACGTAGTCCCACAGTTATAGGAACCTAGGGTCTACTGCAACTGATCCTTGAGATCATAATCTCTGGGCCTAGTTTTTTCCTTGTGGCCTCTATCCAATACTCCTTCTCCATTTCCTGCCATCTCCTGCTCACAATAAACCCAAAATGGTTACAACTTTTCTATGTCTCTTAAATATATGACTTGGACTAATGCCCCATCCTCCTTCTTAGGGACCTGAGCCACTGCACAGTCATTCCTTAGCATGGCCCTACCACATCTGAACTTCCTTCCTTCTCTCAATGGTCTATTGTAACATTCCATGAGTGGTTGGATGTAGATGTATATAAAATTGCTAAGCAATTATATACCACACTGCTGCAATGTGGAAATGGAAAGCCAGGGCTAGGATAGGATATCTGATAATACGATGGAAGAAATTGTGAAGATATTGATATAGACATTGAGCCTTAGTTTCTTCAGAAAGAGCTCAACTTAAAAGTTTTCTTTCCACAAAAGCCAGAGAAATGTGTAATAATACTCACCTCCCTCCTCATGCTCCACCCTACCTCCAAGACAAAGAGGGAAGACAGTTACACCAGCATTTTGCCACATTTTCTAAATTACTGGTTCCCATTTGTCACTCTTCAGTCCAGTGCTAATACCACTGGATGTGAACTACCTGGAGAACTTACCAAAAATATGGACATCCAGGCCCCAATCAAAAGTTCTAATTTGGCACACCCAAAACCCAGGAATTTATATTTTGAAAAGGTCTCCAGATGATTTTGAAAATCAGCAACTTGGGGAATCGGTACATTATAGGAAAATGGATTTTCTTCAATTTCATGTTGCCTAATTCTGAGCAGTGGTAAATTATGATCAACACTAATATTAGCTATAGATATTCAGCCAGAGAATATACTCTGTCCTTAAAGTCTGAACTTCAGGCAACTGCAGACAGAAGATGAAAACTCTATGCCATCATCATATCAGCTCAGTGTAAGAGAAGCATTCCAGTCAAGAGAGAACAAGAAAGAATATGGAAGTCAGAATACAACCAATCAAGGACAATGGGTCCATTCAAGTACTCATTCACTCATTTTTTTAAAGATAATATATAGTGAGAACCTACTATGTGCCAAACAACGTGCTATGTGTGGGGAATACAAGAATAAGCAAAACAGATCAATCCCTTGTTCTTACTGAATTTATGATCTATTAAGACAGATAATGAACATTACACAAATAATCACACACACACAACATATAGATAAAGTCTTATAAAGGGAGATTTGACTCAGTAGGCAAGAGCAGGAAGTATAAGAATGTGGTCAGGGAAGACTTCCCGAGGAGGTGACTAAAAGATAAGTAGGAGTTTATGAGGCAAAGAGATGAGGACAAGAGTGTCCCAGGGAGATGAAAAAATGTCAGAAAGAAAGGCTTAGGGGCTAAAAGAAGAGTGATTCATCTGAGGGAATGAAAGCAGGCAGTTTACATGGAGTGCAGTATAGACAGAAGACAATGGTAGGAGATGAGCATGGGCAGGGAAGCCAGGACAAATCGTGCGAGACAGGAAGGCCAGTTAAAGAATGGGTCTTCAAGGTTTGCAAAGCAAGCGTGAAAGCAAGGGAACAATGAGATTCTGCAGGATTCTGAGGGATGATGGCCCAGACTAGGGGCAGCAGTGATGGAGGTAAATGGACATAACGGGAGAGATCTGTGAGATACTGAAAATGAATATCTTTGGGGCATCTGGGTGGCACAGTCGGTTAAGCATCCGACTTTGGCTCAGGTCATGATCTCCTGGTTCATGGGTTTGAGCCCCGCATCAGGCTCTCTGCTGTCAGCACGGAGCCACTTTGGATCCTCTGTCCTCCCCTTCTCTCTGCCCCTTCCCCACTCTCTCTCACTCTCTCTCAAAAATAAATCATTTTAAAAAAGAAAAAAAAAGAAATATCTTTGCTTTAGTTAAATCTTACTTTCTTAATTTCCATTATATTTATTCTTACTCTTACTACTCATGGCAAATGATGGTGGGTTTCATTGTATGGAAGTAAAATAACAGTTGTGCTTTGTTTTTTTTTTAAATAATGGATATTTTTGGTGTTGTTTAGTGAGTTGATATACTTTTAGCAAATACCTCAGTGCCAGCAGTTTTTAAAATGAGTTAGGGTGGGTTTTTTTCGGTTTTTTTTTTTTTTTTTATATATTTTTAATAAATACCTCAGTGTCAGTTTTTTTTAAATTGAGTTGGGGTGGTTTTTTTTCTTTTTTTTTTTTTTTTTGCATTTCACTTTGTAATTTTTAAAACTAGAACTGTTTTCATATATATTAGATTAAATTATATTTTGCAAGTCAAATGACTAAAAGCAAATTCTTATCCTATCACAAAGGTCAAAACTACATTTTTTTTCTGGCGTTAGATAGTAGTAACAGTTATACAACCTTGTGAATATACTAACATTGTTTTTTTAATGTTTATTTTTGAGAAAGAGAGAGAAACTGAGCATATGTGGAGGAGGGACAGAAAGAGAGGGAGACACATAATCCAAAGCAGGGTCTAGGCTCTAAGCTGGCAGCGCACAGCCCAACACGGGGCTTGAACTCATGAACTGTGAGATCATGACCTGAGCCAAAGTCAGATGCTTAACTGAGCCACCCAGGCACCCCAGAATTGCACATTTTTAAAGGATGAATTTTGTGGTATGTGAATTACATCTCAACTTTGTAGAACTATATTATTGCTTCCAGACTTAAGCTTCTAATTCCAACTTTCCTCCTAAGTTGGATGTAATCTTTGATACTCACAGCTATATAGTACTACAACAGAAAGAGATAACTACACACACACACTGCGGCCAGATACATGTAGGAATTCCTTGCCAAGATCCCTTCTCTAGCATGCAGGCTTAGTCTCAGAGTCTTTATCCATAGCACTCATTGTTATCCTATACATCCCAGGAGGGATGGTGGTGGTGATGGGAGACTCTGGAGATTATTGAAGATTGGTTGGTTGGTTGGTCTTTGAACTCAATTATCTGAGTCAAGCACATACGAGGCAGCTATACCCAATGTCCCTGAAGAGTGTTTCCTTGGACTCTGAGTCAGGCCACCTGTCTTACTCTTAAGTGTCATGATCGTCCATATTCTTTCCTGGGATTTCTCCTCACTCTGGGCCAGAGCTTCTCAAACCTTGACTCAGGTCAACCTGAATCAATTAAGTCAGAATCTCTAGAGATAGGTCTCAAGCATCAGAATTTTTTTTCGAGTTCCCCCAAAAGATTCCAATGTGCAAAGAGAAAACTACTGCTCTTCATTCCCTCCCTGGATAATTTCTTCCACATGGTCACTTTAATTAGCCTCTTTATGCCAATGATTCACGAATCAGTACTTCCAGTTCCCACCACCTTCGCCATTCAAAATTAAACAACCCTAAACAACAAAATAAAATTTTACTTTTAAACTGACACAAAATTTTAAAAGTATGCTGAAGTTTAAGTAACTTCTTTCTAGATTTTTCTAATTTTCTCTCTCTTCTTTGAGGTATGAGGTGCCTAAGCTTTGTTGGTATCCCAAAAGCTGACTAGATTGCCTGCTGGGAAATCAAACACATGCTAGACCTTTCCTTTCCTTTCCTAAGTTTCCTTTCCTAAATTACAGATATTGGGATGGTATGGCAGGGAGGGATCTCCATCTGAAGATCCCATAAGCACTAAAAACAATCAATATGTCTAAAAAAGAACTCATCATCTCCCCAATTCCCCAGACAAAAGCTGTTCTTCCTCTCACATTTCCTATCTCAATGAATGGCACCAACATCTACCCAGAGGCTGAAGTAAAAAACCTGGGACTTAACCCTCCATCTTTCATATACCCTCACCTTCAATTAGAGACCAAGTAACCTCAATTCTAACTCTTTAACAGATCTGGTATCTGTTCGCTTTGTCTCCATCCCCATAACCACCATTGCCTTGAGCCTGGAGTGCTGCAACAGCCTCTTAACTGGTCGTCTTACCCACAACCTTTCTTCCTTCTGCACTACTACCAAAACTGTATTTCTGAACACAGATGCCTTTGTGTACTTAAAACCTTTCAGACACTCCTTCCTGCCCGTAGGATGGTGTTCGCGTTTCATAACATGGTGGACAAACCTCTCCAGATGCTTTCACTGCTCCCTCTGCTGCTAGTCCAATGCCCTCATCACTATGTCACCAGACTTCAGATTTCTTCTGGGAAATCTCTCGTCTCCCAAAACCAGTTAGATGCCCCTTTCATTCATGCCCGTATCATCATGCACTTACTCTGTTACCGTATCCATCGCTAACTTGATTGTCTTCCCAGCTACAAGTAAGCTCCTTAGGGGCAGAGACAATGTCTTATTCTTCACTGTCACCCAATGCTTGGTACATTGTATGTGCTCAGTATTATTGAAATAAACAATTAATTAATTAATAATCATCCTTAGTATCCCTTCTCACAAACCTCATTAGCAAAATCTGCATTAATCCTCTTCAAGCAAAGTCAGAATGCAAGAAAAACAGTAGTTAAAAAAAAGTCTTGCACACACATGCACAACAGACCCATGGGCTACCCTGTGGATATTAAAAGGCTGTGGTTCATTTATCCAACATTTGTAAGTAGTTACTGTTTAACACTGCCCATAATGACCTTGTATTATGCAGTGTCAACAGTCACCTAGTCATCTTAAATTAAGAAATATTAAAGTAAGAAATCTGTCATTTAATATAAATAATAGCTACCATTACCATTCTCCAAGCACTGTGCTCAGCAGTTGACACATATTGTCTCATTTAATCTCCATAATCAAGCTCTAAAGGAAGATCATATTATGGCTTCTCAGAGAAATAAACCAAGGCTCGGTAAGGGTAAGCACCTTGCCTACAAGAACACAATTAGGATGTGAAAAAAGCCAGTATACAAACCCTTCTCTTGTATACCGTTATAGTGGGCAGCAGGGTCGGGGGGGGGGGGTGGTGGGGATGAACAGGAAACCTGTACTTTCATAGCCATGTCACGTTTAATCTTGCTCTAGTAACAAAAGACAAAGTTAAGGCTGCTGTGAGAAATGCCTCTGACTTTATAATAGTGTATATCCATGGAACACAGCCCTATGTCAAAGCTTAAGAGCTGAGTTCTCTAATTGCATGTGATCTAAATGAATTTGAAATGTAGTTTAAAGTCCACCTTTGGCAAACAGTCACAGGTATCCATATCCTATGTCAAAGCACACTCTTGAAGGTACACACTAATTGGGGAGGGAGGACTTTATTTAAATATTCTAGTATATTAAATAGCTAAAATACACTGAGTTCACCCTCCTGGAAAATGCAATTAGCTACTAGCTTCTTCGGTTTGAAATTCTTTCCTTGCTGAAAAGTCTTTCATTTTCTCTGCATAACTTTTTTTAATTGAGGTGTAACTGACATACAACATGTTAGTTTCATAGAGTGTATTATGCTAAGCAAAATTAGTCAGAGAAAGACAAATATCATATGACTTCATATGTGGAATTTAAGATACAAAACAGATGAACATAAGGGAAGGGAAGCAAAAATAATATAAAAACAGGGAGGGGGACAAACCATAAGAGACTCTTAAATACAGAGAACAAACTGAGGTTGCTGGAGAGATTTTGAGTGGGAGGATGGTCTAAATGGGTGATGGGCATTAAAGGAGGGCATTTGTCGGGATGGGCACTGGGTGTTATATGTAGGTGATGAATCACTGGGTTCTACTCCTGAAATCATTATTGCACTATATGTTAACTAACTTGGATGTAATTTTTTTAATTAATAAATTTTTTAAAATAAATAAATAAAAGTTAGTTTTAGCCAAAAAAAAAAACCCACAAAAAACAAAAACAAAACATGTTAGTTTCAGGTGTGCAACACTATGATTCCACAATCATATACATTGTGAAATGATCACCAGAGTAAGTCTGGTTACCATGGGTCACCATACAAAGTCACAAAGCAATTCGTGTGTGTGCATGTTGAGGGCTTTTAAGATTCACTTTCAGGGCGCCTTGGGTGGCTCAGTCAGTTGAGTGTCTGACTCTTGATTTCAGCTCAGGTCATGATCTCAACAGCTCATGGGTTCAAGCCCAGCATGGATCGGGCTGTGTGCTAACAGTGTGAAGCCTGCTTGGGATTCTCTCTCCCTCTGTCTCTGCCCTTCCCATGTGCTCTCAGTCTCTCTCTCTCTCTCTCTCTCTCTCTCTCTCTCTCGCTCTCTCTCTCTCAAAATAAATAAATTTTAAAGAAAAGATTAACCTTCTTAGCAACTTCCAACTTTACAATATTATTGGCTGTAGACACCATGCTGTACATCAAATCCTCAGGACTTACTTGTAACTGGAAGTTTATACCTCTTGATCCTCTGCACCAAGTTCATCCATCCCCCACACCCTCCCCTCTGGCAACCACCAATTTATTCTCTGTACCAGTAAGTTTTGTTTTGCTTTGTTTGTTCATTTGTTTTGCTTTTTTAGATTCCATATATAAGTGAAATCATATGGTATTTGTCTTTCTGTATCTGACTTACTTCACTTAGCATAATACCCTCCAGGTCTATCCACATTGTGACAAATGGTAAATTTCATTCTCTTTATGGCTGAGCAGTATTCTAGTGTGTGTGTGGTGTACCTCCACATCTTCTTTGTCCATTTATCCATTAGTGGACGCATAGGTTCTTTCCATAGCTTGGTTATTATAAATAATGCTGCAGTGAACATTGGGGTGCATATATCTTTTCAAATTAGTGTTCTTCTTTTCTTCAGATAAATACCCAGAAGTAGAACTGCTGCATCATATGGTAGTTCTATTGTTAATTTTTTTAAGAACTTCCAAACTGCTTTCCATAGTGGCTGTACCAATGTACATTCCCACCAATGGTGCCTGGGGGTCCCCTTTTCTCCACATCCTCACCAATCCTTGTTGTACTTTTTTGAAAACAGCCATTCTGACAGGTGTGAGGTAGTATCTCATGGTGGTTTTGTTTTGCATTTCCCTGATGGTTGACGGTGTTGAGCGTCTTTTCAATGTGTCTGCTGGCCATCTGGATGTCTTCCTTTTTTTAATCTTTATTTTTGAGAGTGAGTGACAGAGAGAGAGAGAGAGAGAGTGGGGGAGGATCAGAGAGAAAGGAAGACACAGAATCTGAAGCAGGCTCCAGGATCTCAGCTGTCAGCACAGAATCCGATGCATGGCTTGAACTCATGAGCCATGAAATCATGACCTGGGAGCCGAAGTCAGATGCTTAACTGATTGAGCCACCCAGACACCCCTGGATTTCTTCTTTGGAAAAATGTCTGTTCAGGTCCTCTGCCCATTTTTTGTAATTGGACTGTTTGGTTTTATTGGTATTGAGCTATATGAGTTCTTTATATATATAATTTTAGATGTTAACTCCTTATCAGATACATGATCTGCATATATCTTCTCCCATTCATTAGGTTGCCTTTTTATTTTGTTGATAGTCTCCTTGGCTGTGCAGGATTTTAGTTTGATGTAGTTCCAATTGTTTAGTTTTACTTTTGTTGCCACTGCCTTTGTAATCAGATCTAAAATAACATCACCAAGAACAACGTCAAGGAGCTTACTACCTATGTTTCCTTATAGGAGTTTTACGGTTTCAAGTCTTTAATCCATTTTGAGTTAATTTTTGTGTATGATGTAAGACAACTGGTCCAGTTATATTCTTTTGCATGTAACTGTCTGTCCAGTTTTCCCAGAACCACCTTTTGAAGAAACCGTCCTTTTCCCATTGTCTTTTCTTGCATCCTGTGTCATAAATTAACTGACCATATATGTGTGGGTTTATTTTTGGTCTCTTAATTCTGTTCCATTGATCTCTATGTCTCTTTTTATGCCAATACCACAGTGCTTTGATTACTATACCTTGTAATATTGTTTGAAACCGAAGAGTATGATACCTCCAGCTTTGTTCTTCTTTCTTACAATTGTCTTGGCTATTCAGGATCTTTTGTGAGTCCATACAAGTTTTAGGATTGTTTGTCCTTGTTCTGTGTAAGATGCCATTAGAATTTTGATAGAGTCTGTATAACATTGTTAAGAGATCTAGTTATAATATCTAATGGTAAAGAGTCTTATTGAAATAGCCTACAGAGTATTTTGTTTACCTGCTATACCTCCCTAATATCTGAATTACCTTATATAATAGGTTACCCGGTTATTATTACTTAAATTAGTAGCCTGGGGGTGCCTGGGTGGACCAGTCGGTTGAGTATCCAACTCTTGATTTCCACTCAGATCATGATCCCAGGTTTGTGGGATTGAGCCCCACATCGAGCTCCACACTGAGCATGGAGCCTGCTTGGGATTTTCTCTCTCTCTCCCTCTGCCCCTCTCCCTGGCTCATGCTCACTCTCTCTCTCTCTCTCTCTCTCTCTCTCTCTCTCTCTCTCAAATTAAAAAAAAAATATATATATATATAAATACACACATATATATGTATGTATATTGTATATGTACATATATATATGTATACATATATGTATATGTGTGTGTATATATATATATACATATATATATATGTGTGTGTGTATATATATATATATGTATATAGCAGTCTGGCCAAAATAATTCCCAGATACTAAACACTTTATGCTTCTCAGGGCTACCCCTCTCTATTTTAACTTCTCTAAGATTAAACAATTCATTTCAATCTCACTATCTTTAAGATCCCATAAATTATAATGATACATAATAAATCATTCCTATCATTAATCAAACAGACTTATTCTAGGCTTTTTATATGCCAGAAATTCTCTATAATTTATTACTCAAAAAAATACTGAGCATCTATGTGCTGGAGATTTAATGTTAAACAAGGTAGGCAGGTTTTCCTAACTGTCAAGTCGTAAGCAGGGCCTAGACATCTGCATTGCTCAGTGGCTCTGAGATTCGAAGTGACCCAGATGATGAGGAGAATCAGCGGTCAGCAAACAATGGCCTGCAGGCCAAACCTAGACTGCTGCCCATTTTTGTTTGATCCACAAACTAAGAATTATGTTTACATGTTTAAATGGTTAAAAAAAATCAAAAGGAAAATAATATTTCATAATAGATAAAACATTATATGGCATTCCAACTTCAGGGTCATAAATCAATTTTTATTAGAACACAGCCACACTCACCTATTCACACCTCTGGTTGCTTTTGCACGTACAAAAGCTGAGAGGTTGTAACATCGACCCCATGTGGCACTCCCACACTCATGGCTTTGCACGCCTGCCTGGTGCACTCCAAATCACAGTGATGCAGCTAGAATTCAACAGCTTTTCAAATGTCACATGTATCACCTTACCACAATGCACACCCATCATGTCAAAACAAAACAAAAAAGAGGTGAAGTGTGCCATACTCTTAGCACAGACTGGAAGATGGGCTATTTTTTTATTGAATTAGATAACAAGGTATTTGGTTTATTATTCAATGATATTAGGTCCATGCTAACTACTACAATATACACAATTAAGTGTTCATTGCAATATACCCAACTCATAGGAAAAGAAGTGGTCAAAAAACTTAGAATAAAATTTAAAACAGAATATCTCATCACAGCAGAATTTCTTCACAAAAGTATAAAAAAATTAAAAGTGAGACGGCAACAAAAGTCAGTTTCTGAGTGGCTGCTCTGTTGGCCAGGCAAGGAAAGCCATTTACCAATGGTGAGCTAATTAAGTTGTGTTTGATTGCAGCAGCTGAAGCAATGTGTCCAAAGAAAATAAACTTGTTTAGGACGATTAGTCTTTTGGTAAGAACAGTTGTTCAAAGAGTTGAAGACACTGGGAGTAATATCAATAGTCAATTTAAAAATGAGGCAAATTATTCTGAGTGGTTTTCCTTGGCTTTGATGAGTTGACAGATGTTGTTGGATACTGCTCAGTTGTTCTTTATAAAAAGAGTCAATTTTGCCGATTTTGAAGTGACTGAAGAATTAGCCTCTATGAATAGGCCGCATGGAACAACTACAAACAAGGATATTTCCAAAGAAGTTGAAAAAGCACTAATTCAATACAACTTAAGCTATTAAGTGGACTCCGCAAAGATATGTTACAACTTAAGGTGGTAAAAATTATGCGTGGGGCAAAAACAGACTTAGCTGAACAAAGGTGCAGAGCTTGTAAAAATATCAGGTGTTTAAAGCCAAGGGCTGTTCATTGTTTTATTCGTCAGCATGTATTTTGAGGAAAACACTTGACTCTATCGAGCGACATTAAACCAGCAGTGTTAATGATTTTCATTTGTTCTTGATAACCTTAACTGTCATTAGTCTCATGAAATTTTCTCAAAAATAGAGGCTGAATATAGTGACCCACTCTATCACACAGCAGTACTATGGCTTAACACTGGTCAAGTTTGACGGTGATTTTATTTTTTTTAATGTTTTATTTATTTTTGAGGGAGACAGAAAGAGGGGGAGGGGGAGGGGCAGGGAGAGGGAGGACAGAGGATCCATAGCAGGGGCTCTGTGCTGACAGCAGTGAGCCTGATGTGAGGCTCAAACTCATGAACCCTGAGATCATGACCTGAGCCCAAGTCCAATGCTCAACTGACTGAGCCACCCAGGCGCCTTTGACTGTGATTTTTTTTAAAGCTCACGGTCAAGAATTAGTCTTTTCTGAATAAGAAGAACCACCCTCAACCGCCATAAATGAATGCTGAGTAACTCTGGAAATTACCTCTTCCTGCAGAATTGGTAATTTTTTTTCCTGAATTCAACCTAAAATTATAAGGCAAAACAGAACTAACATGCAAAACTTTTATGGTGATAAAGTCATTTCATTGACAACTAATGTCTGAATCACCAGTAATGCTTTATGTACTTCCCATGCTGGCAAAAGTTAAAGCAAAAAGTGAGATTTCTATTCCCACACAAACTTGCAGCAGATTCATTTTCTGAACTCAAACTACAGCAGTGGTTTTCAGACTTCCATGCAATTGCAAAGGAAATTTCCGTATTTCAAAATCCATTTAACTGTGCCATCAAGGAGCACTTCCATTTTAAGTGATGAATCTGCAATATAACGACACGAAAAAGGAGAACACCAGGAGAAAACTCTACTAAATTCTATAAATGTTCTCTAGGCAATGAATACACTCAATTAAAATCAGGTGCTTGTGGATTGATATCACTATTTGGCAGCACCTTTCTGTGTGGGAAAAAAAAAAAACATTTTTAATGATGAAATCTGTAAATTCTTATTACAAATCAACATTAAGGGAAAAACATTTGTGATCAATTCTGGTGATAGGGAACATTAACTTTGTACCCCAATTAAATAAAAATATTACCCTCCCCCAAAAAGAATTTCACTCTTCTCATTAGTAAATGTGTTTTACAAAAAATAAATAAATAAAAACCGTACTCAATTATTATATTTCTAATTTTACTAATGAAAATTTTGTGAAAATTTGTTTTCTCCCTTACCAACCAAAAGAGTTGGTGGTAAAATGGAGGATGTCACAGTCTCCAAGGAGCATCAACTGTTTATATTTCCCAAAAGTGGAACAGGTTACAATAATATAAAGATAAAAAACTATCACAGGTTATGATTGATATAAATCAAAAACTCTTGAAGTATGCCCTTATCTGAAAGAGGGACAAAGTACGACATACCTTCCTAAGGCTCTTGCCAAAAGATTCTGACACAAATTATGACATCAGGAATGACTCCCCCTTGGGGCTCACGGCCTCCACAAAGATGCCAGCATTCCCTAGGTGATAATGCAGGGATCTCAGGTCACAAGGGGGGAGGTCAGCAGAATCTAGCGGCCTGGAAATTAGAGTCTTCCTTATTTATCTGGGCACCATGCGAATGTCCTGGCTTTCCATGCAACTCAATGAAGAGGGCAGGAGCCTCTAAAATAATGACCGAGATACAATCTCCCAATACAATTAAAGGTTCACAGCCAAATCTGAGTCAATGTAAAAAAAATAATTGCATACGTATTTGTGGACACGAGTCATAACTGCAACTTGAGATGGCCAAATCCATAACCATGTGAGGGCTGAATGGAACAAATCATATAAAGTATTTAGCCAAATGCCTGGGGCCAAAATTATACTGGCTATTATTAATATTTATCCAGCCACATCTGTTACTCCTCTCTTTTCACATTCCCTGCTTCCTTTTCTCCTTTTTATTCCTCGGAGTTGCCAATCTTCTGCATTTCCGTGCATCAGCACGTAATGTTCCTTCTCTCTGTAACTGCCAATTCTCCCTTATCTCCTGGTTATTTTACTTGGTCCAACCTCCATCCATTCCCAGTGTGCTCTGCCCTGCTCGGTGCTCTTGACACTGACCGTATGCACTGCAGTACCCAGTTCCCTTGCCAGTTGACTTTTAATTAGATTTGACCAATGTCAGGCACCAATGGGAAGAGGAAGAGATCAAGGAATTTCTTAGCAGCTCCCTCCCAGCTTAGGCACTGTTATCTCTGGAAGCAGCCGGGTGTCTCCACTACTACAGCTTTAACCAGGTGGCCTCTCCTCCACAGCTCTAGCCCTCACTGGGCTCCAGGACCTCTATTTCCTTCTCATCCCTTTGGCTGTATAAAGAGGTAACAGTGTCCCACTTTGCCTGCCTTTCCATCCTTTCATTGCCTTCTACCCTCACCGTTGTATTTAGTACCTCTACTTAAACTATCAGGGCTGATTTTGTTTCCTGCTGACCCCTGGCTGATAAATCTGCCTAACAAATTCTCTTTTTTTTTTTTTTAATATTTATTTATTTTGGGGACAGAGCAAGTGGGAGGCGGGGGAAGAGAGAAGGGAACAGAGGATCTTAAGCTGGCTCCACATTGTCAGGCTGACAGCAGCGAGCCCAGTGTGGAGCCCACAAACCTTGAGATCATAACCTGAGCTGAAGTCGGGTGCTCAACTAACTGTGCCACCCAGATTCCCCTGCCTAACAAATTCTTATCCAACCTTCTACATTCAGCCTGAATAGATGCACTTCTGTGAAACCTTGTTCAGAAACACTTTTCCCCAGCTTGAGCTGAGTCTTCCCTTGTTGGTGTTCCTTTCATACTCTCTTCATCGTTTTGTGATTGTTTTACATATTCCCAACAGAATGTCAGCTCCCTAAGAAACAGAGTCATATCTTATTCACTGATTAATCTCTGCTGCCTTATAAGTACAGAGGAAGAGAGGGAGGAGAGAAGGAAAAACTCTAAATGTCCTCATTTACTCTCAGGTGGGAATCAAGGTGGAAGGGAGTTGGAAAATGGCCTAAAATATTGGACCATTAACAGGGCTGCACTTTTTTCCTTAAAGCACTGTCTCAGACTCTCAAAACAAATATAAAAATGAAAGCAGAAAATAGTGATAGTCATCAAAAGAGCTGCAACATGAACATGAGACAAACCCAGAATCTTCAATTTTATCAGAAACAAGTGGGGAATAGAAGGAGAGAGATGGGGAAAAGGGTTCAGACACATTCATATTTGATATCAATGAAGCTGATGACAGCTGTCATTATTTCTTATACTTAATATGTTATAATATTAAGACTAAGAGAAAAATCTCAAATTTTATATCATATGTTGTAAAAAAAAAAAAATCCAAGTCCATCAGACAAAAGTAAGAGCAGGCTATAAAAGCAGAAAAACGGATACTAGTTTGGCTTAAAAACTGATTTTATCTTTACTGCAAAAGTAAATATCTGAGCCCAATTTCAAAAAACTGAATTTTTGTTTGTTTGTTGGAGATGTTTTTGGTTTTGGTTTACCTATTTGTGAGGTCCCCTTCATCCTCAATGTGCACACAAATCCCCTGGGGATGGTGTCATAATGCAGACTCCAATTCCTTGGGTCTGAGAAGGAACTGGGGTGGGCCAATGCATTTCTCAAGCTTCTGCTGAGCTCTGCGCTGCTGGCCTGTTAGCAGACTTGGAGTAGTTAGATTGTTCTTGCTCTTAAAGTCTCATTTTTAAAGTGGTTTTCTCAAGCCTTCGCTGCATTAGAATCACCTGAAGGCTTGAGAAAATACAGATTCCTGTTGTATTTTAAGTGTGGTGGTGGCACCCATGATAAAATTTCATAGACCTAAACACACACTCCAGTGTAAGCCAAATTGGTGAAAATGGGGGCGTCTGGGTGGCTCAGTAGGTTACACATTTGACTTCGGCTCAGGTTATGATCTCACAGTTCGTGAGTTCAAGGCCCACGTAGGGCTCTGTGCTGACAGCTCTGAGTCTGGAGCCTGCTTCACATTCTATGTCTCCCCTCTCTCTTTGCTCCTCCCTCGCTCCCACTCTGTCTCTCTCTTTCTCTCAAAACTAAAATAAACATTAAATTTTTTTTAAAAAAACCTGGTGAAAATGGATCCCTGTATTATTTCTTTCAACTTCATGTGAATCTACAATTATAACAAAAAGTTAACACACACACACACAAACACACACACACACACACACACACTGCCAAGCCCTATCCCCAGAGTTTCTGATTCAATAGGCCTGAGACATGACCTGAAAATTTGCATTTCTAACAAGTTCCCAGGTGATGCAGCAAATCTGGGGACAACACTTGGAGAACCGCTGATGTCAAATAATGGTTTCCTACTCTGGCTGCACATTAGAATCACCTGGGGAGCTTTTTAATAACTCTTAATACCGAATTCCAACACAGAACAATTAAACAGTAATTTCTGGGGGTGAAACTTAAATATTAGTGTATCCTAAAAAGCTTCTCAGATAATTCTAATATGAAGCCAAGATTGAGAACCACTCAATTTAAATTTAAAATCTCCATTTGTTCAATCATAAGCCACCTTATATCATTTAAGAAAGATGTACGACAGTGGCAAATTTTCCACAGATTAAAAAATAAAGTCAGAAAATAAAAGTTGGCAAAATAGAACAATGCTTTTGTCACAAACTCTAAATGTGATGTCAGGCAGTCATTAAAGACTGCTTATAAATGTTTAGTTAACAAAATTAAGCCTTATTTATTCTGGGGATTTTCTAAAAACAGCCTTGGGATTCTGATCACAGTTATTACCTAACCCACAAGGGTGTGGTGTGAATTAATGAGATACTACTAACAAAGGCTTGAAGCATCTTGGAAGGATAGTGGAAGAAATTACAATCAAACTATTATAATTATACTGAATCTCAAAATAAGTCTAATAATCCATTCAAGGAAGATAGGAACATAGTTTGTTTATTTTTTAAAGGGAGGAAATAAACATAAAAATATTTTCATGGGAAATCATAAAAATTTTACAAAAGATCAATTATTGTCATATTTCAGGATGGAACATACTTTTTTTAATGTTTATTTATTTTTGAGGGAAAAGAGAGAGACAGAACAGGAGCAGGTAGGGGGCAGAGAGAGAGAGAGAGAGAGAGAGAGAGAGAGAGAGATACAGAATCCAAAGCAGGTTCCAGGCTCTGAGCTGTCAGCACAGAGCCTCATGCGGGGCCCAAACCCATGAGCTGTGAGATCATGACTTGAGCCAAAGTCAGACACGTAACCGACTGAGCCACCCAGGAGCCCCTGAAATGATTTTTAAAATAAGAAAAAGAATGCTACAAGGATCACGAATACTGGAACAGAAATATTGAAGATTTTCTGCTAGGTACATTCTAAACAAGCCAAACTAAATGAAATCACCAGGGACCCACAGATAACTCCCACAAGTGAAAAAAATAACACTGGCAAAATGCGAGAAGGATCTTATTAGAGGAACCAGATCATACGGCAGTTTGGAAGCAAGTGGCACAGCCTCCATTTGGGGAATAAGCAATGTTTGAAAGCAGGGCTCTGGGACTAAGCACCGTATTTTGTGCACGGACAACACCAGACAGAAAGCAGAATACCAAGGGCTGGACTCAATTATTTCAGATAGGACACCCAGCTTATACTTGGAACAAAGACAAGTATAATGTCAGACACAGAAAGCTAGTCACCGGAACAACAGGCTGAGAAGCGACCTCATTGCCCTGATGGGACTGTCTACTCCATAACGCCTTTGAGTCTAAGTTTGGACCAGTGAGTATTTCACATTAAGATTTAAAAGAAGCATTTTGAACAGTAAACAGATAGCGATGAGTACTAAAGAGAAGCAAAGCCACCTGCTTGGTAAACACCAGACAACACCAACGAGAGCTCATTCAGCGAGAATTATGCAGAAGAGAGATGGAGAGGACGCAAAAAATATTCTACAACATAGAAGAAAGAGAACAGAGAACTCCAAATACATGAAAAAGACAAAAATTTCAAAATTATTTATGCAGGGAAAATAAGTCAATTACAATGAATACCTGCTTTGGTCACTCAATAAAATTCATGGAAATACAATCTTTCTGAAATAGGAGATAAACCATACGATTATGAGATAATGGCATGACCTGAGAGGTCAGAAGGATTTACAACAGAGGCAGGCAGGAATATGATGACAAAAATATATTAAAAGCAAAAAGCCAGTTTCAGCATTGCAGAAGTACCAGAGTAAGTCGTGTGTGGTACAAACCCCAAAAGTTCTTCCAGAATGAAGAAGGAAAAAAAACAAGAATGAAATTGAGGAGACATAATAAGTATGGAGGACAGATAGACACCCAAAATAAAGATAATCTGGTATTTCTAAGAAGAGATAAAAAGATAATGGGAGTACAGCCCCCTAATTTTTTTTTAAAAAGACAGGTTTTTAAATTAAAGACCCCCAAAATTACTAAATGAAGACCAACCTAGATATATCTTGCTGCAAATTTCAATTTCAAGGAAAAAAAACACCATTTTGATAAATCAAAGATGAGATTCTGTTTTGTAAAAAAAATTAAAACTAAACTTGAATTAATTAAAATAGAACAGGAGGGTCAGTAATCAAACACCCAAAATTAGAACAAAGACCTGGTGACAGAGGAGATTCATAAAGCTATACAAAAATAACATTATATAATTTAGTGCAGGTGACCATAAAGTAAGCTGAACAACTGAAGACACAAAGAAATACTATAGACTAAAAATGTCTCCCGAAGAAAAAGCCCTGGAGTCAGATTTTAGAAAAGTTTCTTACCAAACACTCATAGAAAAGATACTTCTGTTACGTAAAGGTCAGCTTCAAAGTTGGTAAGAGACTAGCTCTTACATGTTCTCACCACAAAAAAGAAAAGATAATTATATGACAACCAAGGCATTAGTTAATGCTATAAGGGTAATCACGTACACCATCTTAACTTACACAACGTTGTATGTCAGTTATATCCTAATAATTTAAAAAGATCTAAGAAAAAAGTTCAACTCTTAACAAAACTGGAAAACTGCCTACTTTGATATCCAAAATCTAGCATTGCCCTCAAACTACAACTTAAAACATAATAAAGAAAACTTATGAATCAATACTTAGAAAAATAGATGTAAAAATTGTAACTAAAATACTACCATATTAGATCAGCAGCATATAAGAGAAAAATAAACTATGACTGAATACAATTGGTCCCAGAAATATCTGAATAACTCAATATTAAGAAATTTATTATACTAATGCATTAATCAGTAAGTTAAAGGGAAAATCCTTGCCCAACAATTTATATGTTCAATGTAATCTTAAGAAAACTTGAAAGGGATTTCTTAACTTGAAAAAAACTTTTTACCTATTTTGAAAGAAATCATCACCAAAAAATCTAAGTAAATGATGAAAATGAAAATGAGGGGCGATATTCACCACAGAATATTAGAGCATATTATAGAGTCACAATGTGACACAGGTTTGAGAGAAGACATCAATAGAATAAACAGAACACAGGAGTCAGAAAATGACCAATATATGTAAATTTGATATGTCACAAAATTAACGCTTTAAACAGTGGACAAAGCATGGATTACTTCAATATTCTGGAATAATTCACATATTATTGAGAGGGAAAAAAACTGTTAAAATTTACTTCAGATTATATAGCCATAAAAACCTGAGATGAATTTAAAATTCCAAAAAATAGGAAAACAAAATCATGCAGACAATTTACTCCAAAAACTGAAATCTTAAAAGAGTGATGGATTTGATCACATTAAAAAAATCAAAGTATTCTACATAAAGAAAACCACCACATATAAAATTTACATGTGAATAACGTAAGAAAAATATCACAACTGTATGTCAAAAGATTAATATCTTCAACATATAAAAAGTTTTACAAATGAATGAGAAAAAGATTAACTCCACAAATGATTAACTGAACAAAAACTGCAAATAAGCTCACTAGCCAATCAGCAATAGAGAAATGTTGTGTGGGCGGAGGAAGAAGAATGTATAAACTTCTGGGGTTGAGCTAGAACACAACACAAATACCAAGTGTTGATGATGACCGGGGAAGGAGCGACAGGATACTAAGAATTTGAAACAGGAAAGATAAGAACAGAACAGATCCCTTATATGACATTGTTAAGGGCTTAAATTTAAACTCAAGTGATAAAGATGATGTTTTTCAATGTGACAAGTGACAAAAATCAAACACAATAATGAAATCCATAAAAACACTAGGAAAACCACGTGGGTAATTTCCTCTTCTAAAAATCTTTGTTATATACATGCCTATTCACCACATCATCATTTTTAACCCATGTGACATTAAAAATCATGTTTTTGGGGGCGCCTGGGTGGTGTAGTCGGTTAAGCGTCCGACTTCAGCCAGGTCAAGATCTCACGGTCCGGGAGTTCGAGCCCCGCGTCGGGCTCTGGGCTGATGGCTCAGAGCCTGGAGCCTGTTTCCGATTCTGTGTCTCCCTCTCTCTCTGCCCCTCCCCCGTTCATGCTCTGTCTCTCTCTGTCCCAAAAATAAATAAACGTTGAAAAAAAAAAATTTAAAAAAAAAATCATGTTTTTGAAGGGCACCTGGGTGGCTCAGCCGGTTAAGCATCTGACTTCAGCACAGGTCATGATCTCACGGTTCGTGGGTTGGAGCCCTGCATCGGGCTCAGTGCTGACAGCTCAGAGCCTGGAGCCTGCTTTGGGTCTCCCTCTCTCTCTGCCCCTGCCTCGCTCACACTCTGTCTCTCTCTGTCCCAAAAATAAATAATAAACATTTTTAAAAATCACGTTTTTGAAAGATACATAATGATATGGCAGATGATCAAGATAAAGAAAAATGGAAGAGATGGAAATGCACATTTATATGCATGTATGTGTTGCACACATATATACACATGTGTACATACACATTTGTCTATGTATACATGTACATACATGCACACACATATGTACATTTATATATACACCTCTCCAAACCTAGCAATTCAAATAAGCACACAAATACATCTACACAAACACATGGACACACACATAAAAAATGAGAAAGAACAGACTAGAAAAAAGGCACACGAATTTCAATAATAGTTATATTATATCTTGGATGATGGATTTCAGCCAATATTTTTTTCTTTATATAGTCATAATTTTTATTGCCTATAAAAAAATTAATACTGGGAATGCAAGCTGGTGCAGCCACTCTGGTAAACAGTATGGAGGTTCCTCAAAAAACTAAAAATAGAACTACCCTACGACCCAGAAATTGCACTACTAGGCATTTATCCAAGGGATACAGGTGTGCTGTTTTGAAGGGACACATGCACCCCATGTTTATAGCAGCACTATCAACAGTAGCCAAAATATGGAAAGAGCCCAAATGTCCATCGATGGATTAATGGATAAAGAAGATGTGGTATATATACACAATGGAGTATTACTCGGCAATCCAAAAGAATGAAAATCTTGCCATTTGCAACTACGTGGATGGAACTGGAGGGTATTATGCTAAGTGAAATGAGTCAGTCAGAGAAAGACAGATATCATATGACTTCACTCATATGAGGACTTTAAGAGACAAAACAGATGAACATAAGGGAAGGGAAACAAAAATAATATAAAAATAAGGAGGGGGACAAAATAGAAGAGACTCATAAATATGGAGAACAAACTGAGGGTTAAGGGAGGGGTTTGGGGGGGGGGGATGGGCTAAATGGGTAAGGGGCACTAAGGAATCTACTCCTGAAATCATTGTTGCACTATATGGTAACTAATCTGGATGTAAATTTAAAAAAATAAAAAATAAAATAAGTTAATAAAAAAATAGTAAACAAACAAACAAAAAAAATCAATGTTAAGGGCACCTGGGTGGCTCAGTCAGTTAAGCATCTAACTTCGGCTCAGGTCATGATCTCACAGTTGGTGAGTCTAGCCCCACATCAGGCTCTGGGATGACCCTGCAGAGCCTGCTTGGTATTCTCTCTCTCTCTCTCTCTCTCTCTCTCTCTCTCTCTCTCTCTCTCCCCCTTTCTTTCTCTCTCTCTCCCTCTCTCTCTCTTCCCCTCTCTCACTTGCACCTTCTCTCTCTCTTTCTCTCTCTCAAAAAAAAAAAAATTAATGTTAAGTTATTCTGGATACCTCAAAATTTAGTTTGCCATTCATGCAACTCAACTCAATATATTTACAAATAAGTAAAAATATTATTTCCATAAACTTGTTTTTATCCAGTCAATTTCAATTGTTAAATTATAGAATTTCATTATTTTTGTTATTATTTCCAATGGCTTCCTGATTAACTTTGTAATTTACTGAACATTTCCTTCTTGGCAATAATGACATTTCACATATAAATTTGGAAACATTCAAGCTTATATTAGAGGATAATGTATAATCAGAGCCACAGAGGGTCAAGAGAAGATGGAAGTCCAACCATAAGCAGGACAATTTCTCAACACTACTTAAAATATATAACATATGACGCATATATACACATATATGTGTACATATATACATGGACACATATGTATATGCACATGCATACAAACTATGCCATAATAAGCAAGCCAAGAATCTATCCAATCCATTGTTCTATGTATAACAGTATCACCAGTATTTATAGGCTCTTCGCTGATGTATTTTTAACCAGTGTTCATGAAAATGATTACTTCCTCACATGCATTTTGCCTACATGATCCAAAAAAGGATTTCTATAGGCAAAACTAAATGAGAAAATCCATATCTTAACAGTAATCAATCTACTCTTTTATATAAAATAAAATCCTTCTACAAAATACCTACACATAAAAAATCATGTAATTACTATTAATCCAGGTAGATAGCCTGTCCCGGGATCTTAGGAAAGAGCAGGTATCTTATATAACCCTTAAATTTTTCACTGGGGTATAATGAAGAAAGACAGATGATGAGACAGTTGTAAGCACAGAAGATGTGGGCCATAGTTAAAACCATGAATGATCTTCAAGCAAGTACCCAAGACCAGAACCAGCCAAGAGTGCGAAAGTCAGCTGTCAAAAACAGACAACAGCCATAGTGACATCATAAATGACAATTAAAGAAGCCAAGAACTTTGAGGATATTCCAGAAGTCAGTAAGAAAAAAATGAAAATTGTAAAATTGCTTAATGATCTGAATAAGGAAGTTACAAAAGCAGAACAAAAATATGGCTAAAATAAAACACTTGAGATCAAATAAATGTCAACTAAGATAAAAAAAAAAAAGCAGTATCATTTTTCATCTGCAAATAGGAAAAGATTTTTTTAATGATAATATCTAGCATTGCTGGTAAGAATGAGGAAAAATAGACACTTTCACATACTGTTGATGTATTTTTAAAAAGCAGGGCTCAACTAGAAAAAAAAAAAAAATGTCGGCCTGCAAGGGAAATATAAATGTCTCCACGTGAGATAGGGAAGAAAAATCTTCCCTAAAAATCATGGCAGCTTCTTACATGGAACTTAATTAACCCAGTCAGGTCCAAGTAGTATATTAGTCTGCTCGGGCTTCTATAACAAAACACCACAGACTAGGTAGCTTAAACAACAGGCATTTATCATAGTTCTGAAGGCCAGAAGCTCAAGATCATGGTTCTAGCCAATTAAGTTTCTGGTGAGAGTTTTCTTCCTGGCTTGCAAACAGCCACTTCTCAGCATGTCCTCACATGGCCTTTCCTCAGCACGTGCACAAAGGAGGGGAGACTCACAAAGAGCTCTCTGGTGTCCCCACCCTTATGACCTCATTTAACCTTAATTACATTCCATAAAGTAAATGTAGCCACACCGGGGGATGGGGCTTCCATATATGAATTTGAGGGGCTACAAACTTTCAGTTCATAACATTCCATCCCTGGCCCCCCCAAATTTCATGTGCTTCTCACATGCAAAATACATTCATTCCATTTCAACAGCCTCAAAGTCTTAACTCATTACATCATCATTAAAATCTGAAGTCTCATCTAAAATTCATCTAAATCAGGTTTGGGTGAGACTCTGGGTACAATTCATCTGAGACAGAATTCCTCTCTGGCTGTGAACTTGTGAACTCAGACAAGTTATGTGCTTCCAGAATATAATGGGAGGACAGGCATAGGGTAGCCATTCCCATTCCAAAAGCGAAAATCCGGAAGGAAGAAAAGGGTGATGGGTTCTAAGGAAGTCCAAAACCTGCCAAAGTAAATTCTAGTAGATCTTGAGGCTCAAGACTAACAATACTCTGGTTCAGCGCTCTGCCCTCCAAGCTCACTGGAGTGGTAGCATCATCCCCACAGCTCTGTGGGGCTGCCCACACAGATCTTTGCAATAGTTACCTGGCACACTGAAACTAAAGAGGGGGCTCCACCTCTGAAACCAAAGAGCAATCAGCCTTAACCCCTGGGCCTTCGGTGGAGGGAGAGCCCCAATGATTTCTGAATTGACTTTGAGGTAATTCTTCCCTTTTCTTGAAGGATAACCAGGACTGCACCTGGATAGCTCTATGGTCCCTTTCTGTAGAATTCCAGAGGTCCCCAGCCTTCCTTCACTTTGTCCTGTCTCAATCCCCTTCAGTCCAAATTGGCAGTATTTCTGCTCATATAATCATATGATCTCTTTATCAAATTATACTTTAGCCACACCTTTGGTGTTCTCCTCTAAACATGCTTTCTCATTTTTTGCAATATGGACAGGCTGAGAAATTTCCAAATCTTTAACTTCTGGTTCCCTTTTAGTTAACAATTATTCTTCAATCTTCTCTTACATTTTACTCTAAGCAGCCACACTGAGGGTTAAGACTTCCGTATATGAATTTTGAGTGACACAAACATTTAATCCATGTCTATAATGTATATATTACATCATCATATGTATAATGATGTATATATGTGCATGTGTGTGTACATGCAGATAAGATAGATGAAAATATATATATATATATACATATATACATTTGTGTTTACGCACATATGTGTACATATAGGTATTTTTGTGTATATACATTTTTTTAGGTTTATAAAATTCTAAGTACAGCCTGTAAGGTAAATGCTATTTTACTATCATTTTTATAGTTGAGGAGCTGAGGCACAGAGAAGTTTTATAACTTTCCCAAGGTCATATAACCCGAAAATTGGGTAACCTGTATTCAAACTGAGATAATATGGCTATATAGTCTGTGCTTTTATTCACTACTCTATAGTTATTTTCTCTATGTTAGGAATGAAAAGAAGAAAACAATAATAGGTACAACAGTATCTATTTATTAATTATGGGAAAATATGCTTAACTTTATGAGAATAAATTAGAATACTTAGATTGCATGGACAAATTTATAGAAAAAAATGTAACTCAGTAAAACTGACTTAAAAAGAAATAGAAATCCCATATATAGATCTTTAATCTTTAAAAAAAATCTATAATTTAAAATCTATTCATCCAAAGACTACTAGAACCATTTGGTCTAATAGACAATTTCTACAAACTTTTAATATACAGATAATTCTAATCTAGAGAACAGCAAAGGAATGGATATTCTATATCTCATTTTTTAAATTTTTTTAATGTTTATTTATTTTTGAGACAGAGAGAGACAGAGACAGAGCATGAGTGGGGAAGGGGCAGAGAGAGCGGGAGACACAGAATCCAAAGCAGGCTCCATCCAGGCTCTGAGCTGTCAGCACAGAGCCCAACACGGAGTGCAAACTCATGAACCATGAGATCATGATCTGGGCCAAAGTTGGACACTCAAACAACTCAGCCACACAGGTACCCCCTCTATCTCATTATGAGATTTATATTAAAACACACACACACACACACACACACACACACACACACACACACACATAAGAGTACCATGACAAAAGGAAGTTCTGTGCCAGTTTACTTACAATGTAAAACAGATGTAACAGTCCCATATAAAACTCTAGAAAAATAAATTTATAAAGATGTAAAAACAATAAAGTAAATCAATGGGTTTTCCTGGGAATCCAAAAACTGATGCAATATTAGAAAATCTATTTATATAATACAGGCAAAGTTGAAGATACAAATATCTATGACCCAGCAATTCTATTCTCAGGTATAGATTCCAAAGAATTTCAGATATATGAACAACAAAAATGTACAGAAGTCTTTCAACAGGTAAATGGTAAACAATGTGCCATACTGATGGAATGGAATAATACAGGGCATTAAAAATAAATGTATTAGAACTGTATGTGTTAATGCTGATAAAACTTATAAAAATGAGGTTGAAAGAAAAAAAGGCAATTTTCAAAATGATGTATCAGTATGATACTATTTATATAAAGTTTACAAGCACCTAAAACAGTACTATGTATTATTTGAAGACATACATGTATGTACAAGGCTAAAAGCATTCATGATATTGATAATACCAGACATAGGACAGTGTTCATCCCTCTACAGGGAAGAAAACAAATGGGAAGTCACCTGGATGCATTCGTCGATCCATGCCTTGTACACACACAGGCTTCAAATACTCAAACCCTCTTCTCCCCATTCTCTCTTCTTCACTTATCAAGCTTCTACTCAGCCTTCAATATTTAAATCAAACTTCATTTCCTATATGAAGACCTTTCTCACTCTTCTGGTGAAATGCCATCATCTACATAGATCTCTATGGTTCCTTTTCCTTTATCTTTTTTCCAAAAGATTCTAGGACTGAAACACAAGGCACGGTTTCAAAGAGGTTTCTGATTTCTTGGCTTTGGAAAAATCTGGATTCAAGTCCCAAGTCTGCCTAATTTGCTCTATCACCCTGGCCAGAAACATTCTGTGAGGTGGCATGTTGGTAATTATTATAGATAAATATCATGACTCACTAGTGCGCACATTAATTTATGTTTTGCAAGTAATTATAATAGCTGTGAGTTCATGGGCCAATAGAAATTTCTAATAAATATAACAATAATTATCTTAGGAATTAACAGATGAATTAGAGTAACATTTTGAGATAAACCAGAAAGTGAAATGCTGATATAGATGTATACATTTGGGTATAACTATGAAACTCACTCCATAGCTTAGCCTGGATTTTAAACAAACAAACAAAATAAAGATGTTTATCAACAGTGATTACTTCATATTAGAAAGCTTCTTATATGCCACGCTTCTAAAAACAGCAAGGTATTTCAGGCTACATTGCTTCTCAAGACTGAGGGAGACCAACAGTTAAGATTTTAAGAAGATATTAACTTCTAATATGCTGGGATTGAAAAGTGACAACATCGGTAATAGGTTGCCCAGCATTTTTTTTTAAGACTCTTGAGAATGGAATCCCAGGTAGTCTATACACTTTCCACAGAGCCCACCACTCTGAGTTAAGCATCTAGTAATCACTAACTAAACAGAGATGTGTAAGCTTGTGTGTCGGGAACTTTATGATTGATTACACTCTTGAAAAATCAGAGTTCAGAAATCGGTCATTTGTCTCTCATTTACTTTCCTGAGATTTGATTTCACCCTATATTCCTGGTCCTCATTCAGAAAACAAGGAGTGATGTCTCAGGTCTTTCTTTTCTGTTGTTCTATAACTTACAGAAAGGTAGCTTTCAACTAAGTATAAAGTACTTAGTGACAATTATTAAATCATCTTCCTTTAAGAAGCGAGTTCCTTGTAGGTGAGTTAGAGAGAAGCTGGATCAGCATCTGGGATGGAATATCCTGTACCAAGTGACAGATTGAATGATTTCTTCCAACGAAGAGCGTCTAATCTCATCATGCCCCCTCTGGGACTCTGCATTCAATATTTGCCATGGACCATGGTTCTAGGCAATTTTACATGTATTTAATTTGGTCTTCATGACAGTGTTTTGAGGACTGTGTCAGGGTTTGAAACCAGGTATCTGCCATGTGCCTTTTTGAGATAGGAGGGTCAAAACCAAAAGAATACATAGGCACAATGGTTTGGCTTCACGTGTACCTTTGTTTTCAGAATCTTCCAACATTCTGCCGGCCTATTCAGAAGGATGAGACATTCTGACGGGCTACTCAGAAAGGAATGAGGCCAAATTCCTTTTCTGGCTTCTAAATGAAAGCAGGTTTCTAAATAATTCAGAGCCCAAAATTTTACGAGTTTACTCTGGTTTCTCCATAAATGGGTAGCACTTCTCCCAGTACTTTCAGCACTTTCAGCCTCCCAGCCACTTTCTTCTCCACTTATACAATCTTTCAAAAGCTCATTCGTGCTGGTTTTTTAATTTCACCAGCCAAAAGAGCTCAGTCCTGCCCCCTCTGAAATTTCATGGTGTACTTACTCTTCCAGATTATCTATAAACATGTTTAATAAAGAGCCCCAGCAGAAATCCCTGGAGGGGCCTCACTGTTTACACGTCTCCATCAACAGCAGGCTCACACATCCTACTTTTTGTTTCCTCTATTCACACCTATTTGTGACAAAATAGTCCTTCTCTAACCACCGTAACACGATTTGGAATAGCTTTGTTGTAAAACTTTGTAACTGACTCCTTGAAGTCTAAACAAATCACATTTGTTGTTTTTGTTTTTTTCCTGGTGCTTATGAACCTCCTCAACCAATTCAGACACGTTCTAGGAAACAGAATGCTCCTCTCCACTCATTACACTAAGTGGCCAATGATATCTTAACTTCTGGAGTTTACCAATATGAGTGAGCTTCACCGGTAGACTTTAGGGCCTCTCCATTAGAAATGAAACAAGAGTAGACTTCACAAATACTGAAGAATACATGCAATAGCTTATCTTGCACTTTGGTCACTTATTCCCTTGAGCTTCTTCAGACCTTTATAACAGATGCCATAAAGTTTCAGCAATTTACTCATATCCGGCATGCCAAGCAGGTAGAACATCCTGTTCCCCTACCATCATTTGATCTCATACTACATCTCTCACCTCTTTGCTTCAAAAGACGTGATGACAGTGGAAATGTCTATGTTTCAACAAAGACCAAAGCAAAGAATTCAGTGAGCCTCCAGATCTCCTTTCTTCCCCGGGAGCACATCTTTTGCATCCTGATCATCAAGCGGTCCTATTGATTCCCCAGTTGACCTTCTGCCTTTCATGTATAAAAAAGCTTTTATTTCTGGATTAGAGTCCTTTTTGTGCTGTTTCTTGAATTCCTTTACAACCTGACTTATTTACACCTGACCTGTCACACTTTGAGGCCTTCCTTGTTCTCGACTGGCACAATCTTTTGCCTACTTTCCCCCGACCCCCACTTTTGCTTCTTTTACACTTTATGAGATGGATGCAAACGTTTTTATATAAACTTCTAATCTTTGGTATGTGACATATTTCCCTGCCCTTCCATTAATGTGCTTAAAGCATTTCCAGGTTTCCTACAAGTTACAGACTTTTTAAAATATTACTTTCAATGTTAACTGCATGCACACATTGATTTGATCATAGTTCCATTCTCTAGAACTGAATAATAATGTGACAGGATTTCTTCGTCTTTTACTCCCCTTCAGAAGGTTGAATGTAATTGAGTTGTGAGCATTATTACAACAGTCACAGATAATTTCCTGCACTAATCCCTGTCTAATCTTAGGCTCAAGGCCAGTATAATTTCTCTCCTTCCTTAATTTCAAAACTTCTTGCCTTATGAAACAGATATTTGTGTGAGATCTTCCAATCTTAGGGTATGACTTCCCTCATAACTATTATTTGGTCTAATTCTCCACTGTTATCAATAGAATTTCAATATCCTTACCCTATCTGGTTGGCATTTAGTGGGGAATCTTAGCCACGGTCCAGGAATGGGTGCTGGGAAGTCTGAGAAGCTCCTGAAATCGTAGGCAAAACCACACATGTCTATGGGAATGTGGACTTTTCTGAGAAAGAATTTCAGAGTTTCTCACAGGGATTAAGAAACAAACAAAAAAGTTTAGGATCCATAGTGTCCCTAAATATATTATTATTGGGCATGAATTTCTCATCCACACAGAATGTATTTACCCAGCATTATTTTGTACACTTTTGTTTACTGTTTTTATTATACCTATTCTGTTTTCATCATTTCTGCTCATAAAATGTTATAACCCCATCAGTTCATCCATCCCTAATATTCCCATGGATTCCCTGACCCTGTAGTAACCAGTTTTCACCAGTTCCTACTAGTTTCCTCCTTCTACCAAGCCTAAGGAGGGGGGAAAAATGGAATTGGGATCCTTACTTGCTACCAATCATTCTATCCACTCTTCTTTTTTTTTTTTTTTTTTGAAAACAAATTTTTTTTCAATATATGAAATTTATTGTCAAATTGGTTTCCATACAACACCCAGTGCTCATCCCAAAAGGTGCCCTCCTCAATACCCATCACCCACCCTCCCCTCCCTCCCACCCCCCATCAACCCTCAGTTTGTTCTCAGTTTTTAACAGTCTCTTATGCTTTGGCTCTCTCCCACTCTAACCTCTTTTTTTTTTTTCCTTCCCCTCCCCCATGGGTTTCTGTTAAGTTTCTCAAGATCCACATAAGAGTGAAACCATATGGTATCTGTCTTTCTCTGTATGGCTTATTTCACTTAGCATCACACTCTCCAGTTCCATCCACGTTGCTACAAAGGGCCATATTTCATTCTTTCTCATTGCCACGTAGTATTCCATTGTGTATATAAACCACAATTTCTTTATCCATTCATCAGTTGACCAAGGCAAGGGAATTAAAAGCAAAAATGAATTACTGGGACCTTATGAAGATAAAAAGCTTCTGCACTCTTCTTTAAAAAAAAAATAAATAAAGGTTTATTCATTTTTTGAGAGAGAAAGAGCATGAGCAGGGGAGGGGCAGAGAGAGAGGGAGACACAGAATCCAAAGCAGGCTCCAGGCTCTGAGCTGTCAGCACAGAGTCCAACACGGGGCTTGAACCCATGAACTGCGAGGTCATGACCTGAGCCTCAGTCGGACACTCAACCGACTGAGCCACCCAGGCGCCCCACCCACTCTTATTTATACTTCCAGAGTTTATATATCCACTATGCACTTAAATACGTGAGACTTTGCTTTTCCCCCAAAGTATCAATTCTGTTTTGATGGATGGACAGTTTTTCCATCTCATCTTCATCCAACATGCCAGAGTCCCTTCTCCTCCCACCCCTCCTTCCACACCCCACCACCATCTCCTTAGCAAGATCTGTGTCAAATTGGGTCTCATGCTTCCTGTGCACTTATCAACTTTCTCCCAATTTTTAGGTTAAACTCTAAACTGCCACTTAACAGATTTGCTACACACAGAGCTCATTTTCTGGCCCCCCACATTAACACAACACCTCAATGCACCATTATATTTGCTGAACAAACCTCAGATTCTTTTGCAATCTACACAGTAACACCATTATAAGTTTTGCTCCCTACCCCCTCTTCTTTGAACTGGACTGAACTTACTGACTTGACTCCTTGCAATGGAAACAAGAATGATATGATGAGGGGAAAAGAATGATCCATGCCCTTTTTAAGGTTTTTTTGTTGTTGTTGAGCATGCATTTTAAACTACTGAAAATATATATTAAGATTCACTATGTAAAAAAATCCAGTGCAGATTCCAAAAGTCTAGCAAAGAAACAAAAAGAGTGAGAGTGTATTTTTAAGATACATCATGCTCATAATTCTTAATATTTTAAATCCTCTTCTACTTGAGGCAGCACACTCCTACAGCTACTGCTACATCAAAATCTCCATTGTTCTTCATCAACAGGATATTATCAAATGAAACCACAGGGTGGCTTACAATGGAATTGCAAAGACTCTTACAAGGATGTTCTTGGGATGAAGTATCTCCTCAGACTTCTGCACAGCAGCTCTCTGAGTCTGCTGCTAACCAGGTAATGTTCCAGTAACCCCAAGGTCTAGAGATCCTTCAGGACCAAAAAAGTCATTCCAAAGCAGTTAAGATAAGAAAGAGCAAATGAGCTGAAACATATGTTACAGAAATTCAATTGAGATTTGGCAGTTTGCATCTCAAGGGTTTTTGTTTTGTTTTGTTTTGTTTTGTTTGTTGTTTTTTTGTTTTGCTTTAAAAGCATTGTTTAAATTGGTGAACAGGGTCATGGGCCAGGCCAGCCTGTCCTGTGGATGCACTGATGATCCTAACAATCCTCTCAATTTTCTGCTGAACGGGACCACCATTTTATGACCCTGAGGGAGATGTCCACCAAGAGTTCCAGTGTGGGCTGTGAGGACGACTTCTCTCCTCGCTGCAGTCCTGGGCCAACACCTGCTCTATCGCTCCACCACCCTCGTCATCTGCTCCCTGCCCCACCCCCACCACATGCACATCAGCTGGGCAGAGGAAAGCAAGACTCTTCCTTGACTTGGAGAGAAAAAATATAGGGACAGGGGCTCCTGCCACAGTTGGTGCAGGGATTTTAACAGGAGAGATGGGGATACCAGCCACAGGTCTGGGGGCTGTGGGATGGATGCAAAAATGGTGATAACAGCTACCGTCTACTACACTATGTGCCTGACTCTATGCCTCACACACTTAACTTTTTTTAAGTTTATTTATTAACTTTGAGAAAGATAGAGAGAGACAGAACACCAGCAGGGTAGGAGCAGAGAGAGAAGAAAAGAAAGAGAATTTCAATCCACGCTGACAAGGCAGAGCCAGACGCGGGGCTAGAACTCATGAATGGTGAGGGCATGACCTGAACAAAATCAAGAGTCTGATGCTTAATCCGTTGAGCCACCCAGGCACCCCTATGCCACATACTTCATATGCACTGTCTTGCTCAATCATCACCACCACCCATGAGGCAGGTAATAGTATCTCTACTTTACAAACAAAACTAAGGTTCAGTGAAATGAAGCAGTTTGCCCAAGGTCTGTCTCACTCCAAAGCCCATGCTTTTAAATAATGCATCTAAAGTATGCTGCTACATCTGACAGCATCAAGAGCAACAATTAAAAACAAAGGAGAGAAGGAAATTCAACAGTAGAAGGGATGGTGGTGTAAAATGCTATCGCTGCAGATGTAGAAATTTAGACCATGGCTAGAATGGGAATAAGCATTTTAGGCTTGCTTTCCATAATTTAGATTCTGTTTTTAAAAACGAAATTGGTTTTCAGTAAAACGCTTGAAATGCTTACTTTTGTTCCTCATCATTAAGAATCACATCATTGTAAATGATGTTGCCAAAAAGATTCTAAAGCTTAGAAGTAAATACTATGGCCACTTTAATTATATTGAACGGGGGCGCCTGGGTGGCGCAGTCGGTTAAGCGTCCGACTTCAGCCAGGTCATGATCTTGCGGTCCGTGAGTTCGAGCCCCGCGTCAGGCTCTGGGCTGATGGCTCGGAGACTGGAGCCTGTTTCTGATTCTGTGTCTCCCTCTCTCTCTGCCCCTCCCCCGTTCATGCTCTGTCTCTCTCTGTTCCAAAAATAAATAAACGTTGAAAAAAAAATTTTTTTTAAAAATAATAATTATCTTGAACAAAAGAAAAATTATATTTAAGCAAAAACCATATTGTTTTCATACCAATAAGAATATTTACTTGACTGAAATCAAATCAAACATTTTGCATTCGTTTGGTGATATTACCAAATTAAATGACCCTCCCACAGACCAAGAAGAGGAAATATACGTGCTCATCAAACACACCCAAGCGCGCACACACACACACCTGCTACTTTATGAGTCATTTGCTACCCTTGTTAACTGAAACAGATGAAAAACCACATCAGACTCAGAGGGAAGAGAGTTTTGCAAGGGTTTGATTTATTTCAAGACTAACTTTTCTCAAGCTGGGCATCCGGCAAAAAAATTGGATATTCTAAAGCATAGTCCTTAACCTTTTCACCCTCTTTCCTAATATGCAGACCTAACCAGTTGTTAACAGGACTTGTCCTAGGGGCCTCATATGTTTCTGAAAGTATATCATCTCCCTATGGATTTTACTCTACA
The DNA here is from genome assembly GCF_014898765.1 of Herpailurus yagouaroundi. Taxonomy (NCBI): domain Eukaryota; kingdom Metazoa; phylum Chordata; class Mammalia; order Carnivora; family Felidae; genus Herpailurus; species Herpailurus yagouaroundi. Next base: position 87,327,451 of record NW_024412391.1, on the reverse strand, counting down.
GTAAAATTTACCTGTAAATGTCCCTTACATCCATCTTCATGGCTGGAACTAGCACCCTAAAAGGTTACACTTGGGACATCTCCTTCTAAGCAGAAGTGAACTTGATCTTTTTTGTAAAACCATCCTGGAGACACCCCGAGAATTCAGAAAGGTCCACACTTCCTCCAACAATCACACAGAGATTGATGCTAATTTCAGGATACAGCCTTGCTTCCTTTCTGCTCCCAATCACTTCTGCAGAAAGCAAACCTGCTCTCTGTTCTCTGGGTAGGCCAGTCAGTCAGAGCAAGTGCAGTATATTCTGTGCTAAGGTTATATAATGACAGAACTAGCCCAAGCAACAGGGGGCTTGAGGAGGGAGAGACAGAAGGCATGAGTGCTAATTCAACAAAATGAAAATCACTTCCAGGAATCTCTCTCCAGGACTTTGAAGCAAAAAGAAAGGTAGTTTTACCTAAAATAATCAATGTGAATATCAGTAGCTCTAAGGATAGGGAGGAAATCACCTAATAATGTGCTCATTATTCACAAATTTTTTTTCAAGTCCCCATTGAAAAGTGCCATCCCATTATCAGGTTACAAGAGTGACATCTAGTGGACACATAATACAATGACCGAAAGTATTTTACATGTACTTTAGACCAGGGCATCTCAAAATCTAACGTGAACATGAAATCACCTGAGAATCTTGTTAAAATACAGATTCTGGTTCAGTAGAATAGACTAGAATCTATTATTTCTAACAAGCTACAGGTAATGCTGATGCCACTACTCCATGGACCATTTAGAGAGTGGCACGGACCTAGAACAGTTCATACATGCTTTTACCCTCAGGAAAGAAAAGAGGGAAGGGACATTTGAGAATCATCACTTCCAGGTTAAAATTAGGTGAGATGAATTATTACCATGATTTTTTTTTAAGTTCCTGGTTCATTCGCCCAACTCAGCATGCACACTTATGGTCTCCTGTCTGAGCAGAGTCCTGAGGCCAACACTCCTCATCCTAAATACCACCAACAAAACTAAGAAGGAAAAGAGCTTACTTCACAACCATATTTATTTGTGACATGATTTGCTCAAGTCTCAGGTTCACTTCAGAACTTAATATCTTGTAAGTTTTCTTTCATTGTTATTATTTTATTTGCTCAATACCAAATTATATTATAATAGTGATTTGAACCATATCAGAACTCAGTTCTTTTTCCCTCAGGTAACCCACACATGAGCAGGAAGCCATTGGGGTAATGTGTAGGCACTAAGCACACCTCCTCAGAATTTCAACAATATTTTGCCTGGACATTCCTAAGTACAGAACAGGATGTGTGACTATATCCAAATCCAACTGTCTCCAGAACCCAGTCCTATGTGATTTATCTGAGCCAAAGAGCCTTGACCTCCATGCAGAGCCCCCGGACTAGACTCTTAGCTGTAAGGTAATGTATGAGCTCCTTCACCCAGTTCATCTGTCAGGCCCCACTCAGACTCCTCCTCAGCTAGATGAAACCCTTTGGTTCTAGGTCACGGTGCTAGGAGCCATCAACATTGAGGAAAATCAGTCTCTCTTTCCCCAAACACACATAGAACCATGTACAAAACCCACTTTCTAGTCTAGGAGAATCCTTTAGTACAAACAGATTGATCCAAGACAAATAATCTTTTTTTTTTTTTTTTTTTTTTAAGCAGTGGGATTCCTATTTCAAACAAACAAAAGTGGACCTGTTTTGGCTGAAATAGAGTTAGAGGGGAGACCCAGCCTGCCCCTCCCCATACTCTAAATACTCCTCTTCACGCCTTAAATACTCCTTCTCACCCCAAATCCCACCCCAGCTACTACCCTCACAGAAACACAGTTTGAAAACCAAAAACTGTAAGTCTCACAACAGTTCAAACCATCCCAAGCTCCCATATCGCTCAAGGACAATATTGTTCTCATTACCACAGACAGAGCTAGAAATACCTGTTTCACTAGAACTTGACTTAGCTATGATTCTAATAGTTTCAGCATCTGCAATCAAAGGATTTATTCAAAAGATGTACAACTTGATTTCCTGATGGAAATCTGCTTTTAAGTCATAATTAAGGATGTTTGTGATGGGTCAACAACAGAATTGTTTCTACCTCTTCAATTATTCTTGGCAGTCCCAAAGGGGAAAGTAGGTAGAGGAAAATGTCACATAATTCTTCCTCAAAAGTGGGACGAAGACAGAAAATGAAATAACATGCCAGTGTCAGTAAGTAGCCCTGCATCACCTGCCTATAGTTAGAATCCTATTACACCATTTACTTGCATATGACCTCGGGCGAGTTGGTTACCTAACCTCTCTATGCCTCAGTATCCTCATCTGAAAGTGAGGACAACAGCAATACCTATTTCAGAGGGTGGTTGTGATGACTGAATTAATATAGGTAAAGTAGTTAATAACTAACATGGAGTAATCATTCAATAAATGTTACCTCTAGTGATGGTTATAACTATTAATATATTATTAAGAGTAATGACTATTAATATTATTCAAAATGGTGTTTAATTCTCTTGGATAATTTTAGCCAAGTTTTTTTTATTATTCTTTTTTTTTAATTCAAGTATAATGAACATGCAGTGTTATATTAGTTTCAGGTATAGAGTAAAATGATTCAACAATTTCATAAATTTCTCAGTGCTCACCAAGGTAAATATACTCTTAATCTCCTTTAATTATTTCACCCATTCCCCCACCACCTCCCCTCTGGCACACCAGTGTGTTCTCTGTATTTAAGAGTCTGTTTTTTTCTGTTTGTTTGTTTACTTGTTTTGTTTCTTAAATTTCACACGAGTGAAATTGTATACTTGTCTTTGACTTATTTCACTTAGCATTATTCCCTACGGATCCATCCATGTTGTTGCAAATGGCAAGATTTCATTTTTTTATGGTAATATTCCATTGTTTATTTATTACCATATCTCCTTTATCCATTCATCTATGGATGGACACTTGGGCTGCTTCCATATCTTGGCTAATGTAAATAATGCTGAAATAAACATAGGGGTGCATATATCTTTTCAAATGTGTGTTTTCATTGTTTTTGGCTAAATACCTAGCAGTAGGAACTACTGGATCACATGATAATTCTGTTTTTAATTTTTTTTAGGAACCTCCATACTGTTTTCCACAGTGGCTGCACCAATTTGCATTCCCACCATCAAATTTTAGCCAAAATTGATAGGTATAAACAACATACAATCCCATCAATTCTGCTTATATATTGAGAATATTGAGAATGCAAGAGAAGTTGATAAAATCCTAAATGAATTTCAGGTATATTTCTTAAGATACATTGCCTGTCCTTGTGTCTCTATTTTACCTCTTAGTAAAATGCATTAAAAAACCGTATTGGGGTGCCTGTGTGGCTCAATCGGTTAAGCATCCCACTCTTGATTTCAGTTCAGATCATGATCATGCAGTTTGTGAGACTGAGTCCCATGTCAGGCTCTGTGCCAACCACGTGGGGCCTGCTTGGGATTCTCTCTCTCCCTCTCTCTCTCTCTCTCTGCCCCTCCCTGCCCCTCTGTCTGTCTCTCTAAAGAAATAAATATTTTTTTTAAAAAAAGACTGTATTTGTCAATTGGAGGCAATTCTGATTTTTAAAAAGCACATTAGTTTTTTAACAGTCATAACTACATTTATTCTTTGTGCAATATGCTCTCCTTAAACATCATATTGTCAAATTTCTTTTAAACTTCAGAATTTTATTTTAAACTAAAGAAAGCTGAACTTTTTCTAAGGAGAAGCCCAGAGAGTGGCAACTATTATGCCAGTAGCTGGCATATTTGCCCTAATTTTATCTGCCTGTTGGACTGCCCAATTACCTATATTCTTAGGACTGTGGCAAAGTCCAGGCCAACTGGCTTCAAAGTAACCAGAATCTCCAAATAAAAATTTTTGTTTTGCTTTAACAAGAATCCAAAATTCATAAGAACTGAGGCACACACATAAGCTTTATAGCAAATACTCCAAAGCTACCTTGCCAAAAGCTGTAGAATAAAGGATGTGGGAGATATTCAGATAATTCATGCCTTAATTTACCCAAAAAAAAAAAGTCAGACATTTGAATATTCTAACTTGTCACTACTAAGTAATCCAAAAGTTTTCAGAAACCTCAGTGATGCAATCTAATGTATTTCCTATCACTGGCACTTTTTTTCAAATAAATCCCCAGGTATTTTTTTTACTGGGTAAACATTATCAAAGTTCATTGCAATCTTAAGATTACAAGAACAGATGTTTAAAATATTCTCTAATTCTCTCACTTTTTAAAACTGGAGGACAGGGGCGCCTGGGTGGCGCAGTCGGTTAAGCGTCCGACTTCAACCAGGTCACGATCTCGCGGTCTGTGAGTTCGAGCCCCGCGTCGGGCTCTGGGCTGATGGCTCAGAGCCTGGAGCCTGTTTCCGATTCTGTGTCTCCCTCTCTCTCTGCCCCTCGCCCATTCATGCTCTGTCTCTCTCTGTCCCAAAAATAAATAAACGTTGAAAAAAAATTTTTTTTAAAAATAAAACTGGAGGACAAATCACCGTAATTTTTGGCCCTCAAAGGGAGATGTAACTTTTATAGAGATAGGTTCCCATCTTGTGGGCTTCTCAGAGATTATTTCTGAAAATCATTTTTGCCATGTTTCATTTTGCTAACTATGAATATATACTAAATCTCAATTAACCAGACATTTTGATAAACAAGAAGCCCTATTCCCCTTGACAACTCGATGATATTGCGATATATGATTCTCCTCAAACTATATTTCTTTCAAGAAGTTGTTGAGAGAAAATTCTCAAACTAGATTTCTTTCAAGAAGTTGTAAGAGAGTTCTCAGCACAAGGAGAAAAAAAATTTTTTTTTCCTTTTTTCTTTTTCTCTCTTTTTTTTTTTTGCAACTACAAGAAAAAATGGACATTAGCTGAATCTATTGTATCATCACTTCACAATATGTGTAAATCAAACCATCACACTGTACACCTTAAACTTATACAGAAATGTATGTCAATTATTCCTCAATACAACTGGGGAAAAAAGAATGGTACATTTTGGCAATGATACAACTTGCAATTTCTTCAAAAGATCTAAGAACAGTTTTCTGTTTTCTAAAACAAACAAAAATACCACAGCATGTTGCTCTCCTTTCCATCTTGAAAAGAAAGAAACAAATTAAAGTAGAAATTCCATTATGAAAGAAATTCGGCTATGTATCTTTATTGTTTATTTACTCTGCCCCTCCATTGCCATGGATAGCTTTCACAGAGATTATTTCGTAGTTTCCTAGAAACTTTCACAAAGTAATAAGTTCAACTACAGAAATAATAATAGGAGCCACCTTCCACTGAATTCTTACAAGAGTCTGGTACTGCAGCAAATATCCAGCATATGCTATTCCATTTAATTCTTTCAGACAAACATGGAAACTACTATCATTATCAACTTGTTGTGTAGGAAGCAGCTAACACTAGTGATATCAAAAGACCTGTTGGAGATTTCACAGTCAATAAAGGGCAGAGCCAAGTTACGAACCCTGGTCTGACTCCCAAGTTCAAGCTCTCCCAACCATGCCTGCTGTAGTGCTTCTGACCTCCTTGAAATCAAAGGCCCAGTTCTTCCTTATCTGGAAGCCTTCGAGAATTAAAACACTGCCTACTCCACTGGAGGCTCAAGAAACTGTTTAATTGAAAAATCAAGAGTCATTTGAAAGCATACGTTGAAAACATGACGGAAACCTACCATTAATTGCCCCATAGCTCAAAATTCAAATGTACTTCAATGTCATTTATTAGGTTTGATGCCTTCCAGAATCATAATAAATAGGTCATTTGTCAAGATGATGGAAAAATATGAGAATTCTACCATCTATCAAAGAAACTAAAAGACAGGCATCCACAATGTATCAAGCACCAAAAGAACTACTAGTTTAAATACAGAGGGAAAGGAAGCAAGTTTTGGAAATATTAAAACCATGGTTCCGATCCAGGGTCTCTGATTTTCTACCAATGGCCACAGCAAAGTTGCTTTCTCTCTCTTGGTCTCCCTTTCATCAACATATTTACATATATATAACTTTTATATATGTGAGTATATATATACAATTTATATAAAGTATATATTATGTAAATTTATTATATAATTATGTATATAATCATATATTATTATATAATGAATGTATAAAAATTTACATAATTTACATAATATAAAAAATCATTATGTTTCAATGGAAGCCAGCATGATTATTTTACTGTTATTTACTAATACATCAATGAAATTAAATATGCAATATAATCATATGCCTGTTTAAAGTATACTTTCAAATTCCAGTGAATGCTTTAGTGTGACTATGGTAAAAAAAAAAAAAAAGTCACACAAGAAGAGACAGATATATATCATTTACATTTTCACTTTTTAAAAAATCTTAACATGGGTGAAAAAAAAAAGATTCCCAAGGTTACCTAATCTGTTATGATTTAACAGCATTTTAACGTTTTCTAAGGAATGATAGCAAAGTACTGCATCTCTTCAAACTTGGAATTTACTGCCTGTCTGAGTCTCTGCTTGTGCCAAATTAAATATACAGTATAATGTCCATACCAGAAATAACAGAGCAAGCTTCCTGCTCTATTCCTTGGTTGAGCCCAAACTGAAGAAAAGGAGACATGATTTTATTTAATCATCTAAATAATTGTTTTCTTCAATTTCTTGGTTTAGAGGGTACTCCAGAAAAAGGAAGCTTTAAAAGAAATTGCCATGTGAATTCTCAGGCCATTTAAAGGAAAGGTTTTTTTGAAGGCCCTACATTTGAAAGCCTCAAGAAAAAGCATAAAAAGAGTAATATTAATGAACTGCTCAGAAAGTCAACTTCCCTGAGCTATTCCACAGTATCCAAATGGCTGAGGACTGAGGAATGTAAAATCTCTTTGCCTGTGAGGTACAAATGACATTGCAAACTAGATGATGTAGTCCTTCTTCCCAGCAGATACCACCCAAAACTCTTCTGAGGAATTCTGTAACACAAGAGCACAGAGAAATGGGATGGTAAAAGGAAAAAGATGTCTTGGGGGTCTAAGGAAGGTTGCTGGGGTTTTTAAGGTGAGGGACATGATCATATGACTACCCACAGATACACAATGCAGGTGACAGAGGAGATAAAGTACAGGGGCAATGCCTTTAAATAGGCAAAATGTGGAAAGGGACAATTCATCCATTGTGACAGGAGGGAATGAAGTGAACCATAGATGGGAACACATTTAGGAGCTGGGGAGGCATGGCAGAGAAAAGATGAAATAGTTCTTTTCCAATCGCATCAATTTTCAGTGAAATAAGAGACCATCTTTGGCGAAGGATGAGGAGATAGGAGGAAGGTCTGAGGACAGAGATGTGAAATGGTCATCTCAGAGAAAGAAAATAAATATGTAGATAGTGTGCCAGGATTGTGGGTAAGGATGAGGGACCACTTGAGAAAAATGGTGGTGAATGGAGAGGGAGCTTGTCAACATGGTAGCTGTGTTTTCCTCTAGCCATATTCACTACTTGAGTGTGGGCGTAGATTGAAAGGGGCATTAAGTCTAATCAGCAGTGGGCTTTTGCCACTTGAATACAAAGGAGACGGTATAGTTACCAATAATAATATAGTCATTTATTACTCATAGTGCAGCATCAATATCACCTGGAATCAGACAATGCATCTTACAATTTCTATGTAGAGATTCATAGGCCTGTTAAAGCCTGAGAAACACCTGAATGGTAGTCAAGTGCAAACAGGAAAAGATCATTAAGGGCCATGGGATGCTAAAGAAATGAGATGCCAGGATGTTGCTTGGGTCATCTAAGTGGATTGTAAAGCCACCAAGACTGTTGGCAGAAGAAATAACTGGGTCAAAGGAAGAGATGAACGGAGCCATGTGAGAATAATTGTGCGGGTGATAACACATAGCCTGGAAGGCTTGGAGTCCTGGTGGTGATTGAGGCAAATGTGTAAAGGATGATGGGATTGGTGTTCTTTTAAGGGAAGGAGGTAATTGTGGTTGTCTCATTCCCCAGATTGGTCTCTGTGGCAGTACATACTAATCATGAAGGCAATGCTGTAGCTGAAGAGATTGTGGTTTTTTTCCAAGGAGCACATAGAACTCTGCGAGCTCCCCCAAGTCCTGCTGGTGGTATGGACTGGGAGAGAGATGGTCTTATCAGGAATCCAGAGGGAGCTCAGTGGGCTTCTGTTAGATCCATATACAAGCATGCTCCTTAGGGCACAGTAGCAGTACATTGTTAAGCATTTAGGGCAGAGATGGCCACCCAAAGATCTGTGCTTGCACTACAGAGCACAATAATTCTGTATAAGAGTAGAGAAGTTTGTTGGTCTCTGAAAAAAAAGAGGGGAGAGAAAGAGGAACAGAAAAGATGGGGAGATTCTTATGCTATTCAAGATAGTAAAACTCCCCAGTAGCAGCCAAAAGATATGGTTAAGACAGGTGAGACCTCCTATCAGAGACTGTATAAGTTTCATCTATAAAATCTCCCCCTTTTCCTTGAAAATGTTCAGTATAGTCTCCTCTCTTCATGAGTGTATGTGTGAATGGATCTTCTGGAGAGAGGGAGAGGGGTCAGTAAGGATCATGAGCCTGGAAAGTAAAGAGGAACATACAAATACAGGCTCCTAGCATGTTGAAGAAATATGGGAGAGACTTTTGGATACACATGGGTTATGAAATTAGGGGGATTATGATGTTAAGCATGTATGTAAAGTGCAGTGGCCCCACTGATAACCATATTACACAATAAAACATATTCTTTTTGAAGAGCAGCCAATTGCTTTCTCTGCACTCTTCTCTCCCATCCCCCAAAATCCTGTCTTTATAAATATAAATGTTTGAGGGGCGCCTGGGTGGCGCAGTCGGTTAAGCGTCCGACTTCAGCCAGGTCACGATCTCGCGGTCCGTGAGTTCGAGCCCCGCGTCGGGCTCTGGGCTGATGGCTCAGAGCCTGGAGCCTGTTTCCGATTCTGTGTCTCCCTCTCTCTCTGCCCCTCGCCCGTTCATGCTCTGTCTCTCTCTGTCCCCAAAATAAATAAACGTTGAAAAAAAAATTAAAAAAAAATAAATATAAATGTTTGAAGGGCTGAGAAACACTGGACTAATACCAATGCATTAAAAATCATCAGCGTCACATCAGCATTATGAAATTATTAACCCCTTGGGCTAGGTGTTTCTCAGAGGCAAGGCCCAATGGTAATGGTAACAAAAGAAACACTGAAACCCACTTTTTAAAAATCTGAATTCTCAGAAAAGCACCCACCAAATCTATTCAACAAGTAGCAGAATGACTATCTCAATTCTCTCTACTTTTGTTTGGTTTACTCATTTTCAGAAAGTTGGCAGTTGAAGAATAGGGAAGAATGAACACAAGTGGATAATCAACCCGAGAAGTTAAGGATTGAGGGTACATAAAATAACACACAAATGAAGGATCCTTACTTTTCAGAAATTTACATTCCATGCATTCAAGGTCTGTGATCTTTCAGATAGGGTTCAACAAGAATTAAGCAGAGTGAGCAGGGTGCCTAACTAATTCCTGAGACCATTCGGGTCTTCCATTATAGACTTTCAGCTCCAAACGCAGACAACTCAAATTAGATGCAAAGCTATAATTATTCTAGAAAACTGAATTATAATTATCCTGGCACTCACCCATAAAAATATTTCCCAAATCTATTTTAAAAATTAAAAACAGACCAAGGTCTAGAAACATATCTAGGATCTATCTTAATATGCTGGTTTCATTCAAGCTGAATTTGCATTTGTTCCTTAGTCACAGTGCTGAACCGGTCCTCTACCAAGAAAAAAACAGATGAATTCTGAGTTCCTGAGGAAAGATCCTAGTAGATCTTCTCTTATTTCTTACAGATAATAAAGCTGCAATCAACTAGATCAAATAAGCACGGTATCCACTTTATGTGACTGGGACAATTCTGGCAGGAAAAGTACATTTCTGTCTTCAAAGAACATATACACATGCACACACAGAGTCTCCCATATCCTTTACCTACCCTAGTAAAAGCCAAAAGATTCTAAATTTCTTTTTACCTCACAGTAAAATAATTGACAGCATACTCAAGACTCCTGAGCACAGGAAGGACAGCCAAGGTCTATACAAAACTTTTTTTTTTTAATGTTTATTTATTTTTGAGTGAGACAGAGAACGAGTGGGGGAGGGGCTGAGAGAGAGAGAGAGAGGGAGACACAAAATCGGAAGTGGGCTCCAGGCTCTGAGCTGTCAGTCCAGAGCCCCAAGTGGGGCCCGAACTCACGAACCGTGAGATCATGACCTGAGCCGAAGTCAGACGCTTAACTGACTGAGCCCCCCAGGCACCCCGATATACAAAACTTTTTTAAAAGACATTCTATTTTTTCTGGGGCGCCTGGGTAGTTCAGTTGGTTAAGTGTCCGACTTCAGCTCAGGTCATGATCTCATGGTTTGTGAGTTCAAGCCTCACATCAGGCTCACTGCTGTCAGCACAGAGCCTGCTTCAGATTCTCGGTCTCCTTCTCCCTCTGCCCTTCCCCACCACCCCCTCTCAAAAATAAATAAATAAAACATTAAAAATATATATCTTTAAAAGACATTCCATTTTTAAAAAAAATAATCAAAAAATAAACTATAAACCTTACACTACAACACAGTGAACACATCCCTATGTGATGTAATTTGGAATTATACTATAAAGCCTTCCGAGTCAAAAATGCTTTCTCCACACACCAAAAACTAAAAATACGCCTTCCATTATTAGTGATGAACTCCCACAGGTTCCAACATTTCCCTCTGTTAAAATGCCTTTGAGATGGATCTCCACAGTCAGTGATAAGTATCAATTAGTTGATGGCAACCTTTCAGCCATGAGCAAGTTATGGTTTGGAATAGAAGAAGCAACTGGAACCACAGCACTCTCCTGTCAAAGGTAGCAGGATCTGAAAGACTAGTCAACAAGCAGGCAGATCAGAGTTGGGATCCATCTATTCAATACAGGTATCAAATTCCTTTTTTTTTTTTAACATTTATTTATTTTTATTTTTGAGAGAGAGAGAGAGAGAGAGAGAGAGAGAGAGGGTGAGCAGGGGAGAAGCTGAGAGAGAGGGAGACACAGAATCGGAAGCAGGTTCCAGGCTCTGAGCTGTCAGCATGGAGCCCAACTCAGGGCTTGAATTCATGAGTGGTGAGATCATGACCTAAACTGAAGTCGGACGCTTAACCAACTAAGCCACCCAGGCGCCCCAGGCATCAAGTTGCCTATCAGAGAAGTGAGAAGGCTGAATTTGATGATCTCTAAAAAGTTCAAAAATGCAGCTTTTGGTAGGTCTGGCTAGAAGTTTAGCCACAGAGGGCTAAGAAGTAGGGAACCCAAATGTCACTAACAGTGGTCATAAAAGCACTGCTAAAGAAAAAAGGGGAGGCACTCAAGAAAATGTCTTCAGGGGTACCTGGGTGGCTCAGACAGTTAAGTATCAGACTCTTGGTTTTGGCTCAGGTCATGATCTCACAGTTCATGAGATTGAGCCCCATGTCAGGCTCTGTGCTAACAGTGTGGAGCCTACTTGGGATTTTCTCTCTCTCTCTCTCTCTCTCTCTCTCCCTCTCCCTCTGCCTGTCTTCAGCTCACACTGTCTCTGTTTCTCTCAAAATAAATAAATAAAAACTTAAAAAGGAAAAAAGAAAAGAAAAGAAAATGTCTCCACTACTGTAGTTACGCCAAAAGGCACTTCTACAAGGAAATCATAGTAACGCCTCAGGGACAAGGAGAAGATACACAGAAATAGAAAGCGAAAAATTCCAGATTCACATTGGGTCACTGAATTGCTCAAATTGGTATTAAAAGAAATGGAAAAGAAGCTAGTTTTGCTGAAGGAAATAATGTTCTTAAAACTAAAAGGATGAGTAGCAGTTGTTGATGGATTGATTTCCTGGCAAATGCAAAATGCTGATTTCTACATGCTCTGTCAAGGCCATTAGCACTGAAATGGCTACAGTAAACTTCACTCCTTCATTCAACAGATATTTACATGGTGCCTAGTCCATACTTCTGCTGGATGTGAGAAAGGATATGGTGATGAAAAAGACACCTCTAACTCTTAAACGTATTAGAGAAGATATAACAAATATATTAGTAAATACAATGAGACATGAATCTACGAAGCTAAGCAAAGGTTAAGGGTTTGGAAGAAGAGTTAGTTTCTGTTCTTATTTTATTTGTGAAAGATCACAATTCCTTCACATATTCATTCACACTAGCCAACATCAAGAATTTCTAAGGACAAGTTTAGACACTTAATAAAGAACAGCAGTTCCTGAACCATCTGCTTTGCTCTGAAAATAAAGATCCGTCACACGCGAGTTTTCATTTTACTCCAACCCTGTGAGAATATTATTGTCAGCTGGGGTAGGTAACATTTGGTTTATAATTGACATGGTGAACAAACCATGCTTTATAAAATGGCTACAATCAGTGTTTCTTTGGGGTGAAAAAAACACAAACCATCATGTGTGGCCAAAAGTCACTCACTTTCAGCAAGTTCCTTTGATCCATTTAAGTGTCCTGTTACTAATCTTCTGATGAAGAAATGTGCAAAACACAGAATTTAAAGTGAACAACAGAACCTTGTTATAGTCAGACAAAGATACATAACAGAGTATCCTGAAAGTTTTTTTTTTTTCTTAGCAAGGGAAATAATTTCCCAAATTCATATCATACGAAACTGAAGATTATAGTACCCCAACTCTATGTTGTATGTATTATTCTTACCTGGTAAGGAACAATACTGCCATGAGCTGTGCCCCAACGTTCTGCTTCCTTTTGGGCAATCAGATAATTAGCAGCTACCTGGGTCAGACAGGCCACCTATCAGAGGAGGGGGGGGAAAAAAGGTAGTTAACCCACAATTACGAACAGAAGGTTATACTGTGAAAGTTCTCATTTGAGTTCATTTCATGTCAGTGCAGAAGAAAATAAAAGAGAGAAGAAACCCCAAATAGGTTAGAAAATACACAGGAGGGATGCCTGGGTGGCTCAGTTGGTTACATGTCCGACTTTGGCTCAGGTCATGATCTTGAGGTTCCTGAGTTCGAGCCCCACATTGGGCTCTGTGCTGACAGCTCAGAGCCTGGAGCCTGCTTCCGATTCTGTGTCTCCCTCTCTCTCTGCCCCTCCCCAACTTGTACTCTGTCTCTGTCTCTCAAAAATAAATAAAAACATTTAAAAAATAAAGAAAATACACAGGCCACCATGCCTTCATCACGCAAAGAAAGATAGAACGGTATTACATTATTGCCTGAGACCAAGTAAGAATAACATTCAGCTCCCAGAAAGATCACTGGAGGACAGGGGTGCCTGGGTGGCTCAAATCGGTTTAAGCATCCAATCTTGGTTTCGCCTCACCACAGTTTCATGGGTTTGAGCCCCACATTGGACTCTGCGCTGACAGCACAAGGCCTGCTTGGGATTCTCTCTCAGCCCCTCCCCTTCTCATGTTGTCTCTGTCTCTCTCAAAATAAATAAATAAACTTAAAAAATAAAATTTAAAGATCAACTGAGGACGGAGGTCGACCCAGTAGATGAAACCCTGATCCAGCCTTGAGCATCAAAACTACATCAAAATACATCAGCATCTAGTACATTCCTTTCCCCTCCTCACCCGTGTCCTTTTGCTTTCTGTCAGGATGACAAAAAAAAGAGCTGGTGTCATCCCTGAGCAGCTGAACCAGCCATGAGCCAGGTTCCTCTAAAGTTCTCATTTCATGAAAAAAATAATAATAAACCTCTACTTTGTTTCAATCAGTTCAGCTGCCCAAAGCATTCTTACTGACACAGAGAATCAAAATTATTTGACTTTTTGAAATTCCCCATGAATTGTCCTCATTTAAACAAAAACTGCTGTACCTCTCTCAAATTAGTCCTAACCCCACACCCTCATTATTATACCTATTTCAGGTTTCAAAAGCCTTAGATCTCTTAAAGGGATCATCTAAAACCTTAGGGTCAACTTCTGACTCTTGCAGTATTTCATACACATATCTTGAAAACCTACAATGATTCAATAGCATAGGAGGATAACATGAGGATAATGACTTGATTCCCGATGACCCACCACGAGGAGCCTGTGTTCTCATGAATACCCATCCCCCCAAGGGCTGTGAACTATGGAAAGGCAACCTAATAAAAATTTTCCAAAGTTTCCAGAAAAAAAAAAGCTTCTGGCCTCATAACATAATCAGAATATTCCACACATACCATGGGTTTATTTTCCCCATTCTGGATCATCAGGTGTGACTGGGAATCTACCAAACCAGTAAATCGAACATATCCCAAACTAAGTCTGGCTCCTGGAACAACTCAGGGGTGGTTTTTCAAGGCTCCGTGCCACGACCTGTCATTGCCCTCTCCCTGGCATGGCTTCTTGCCTCCCTCAAGGCCTATCAATAGGGCTCGGCCTGGATGAATCTCCTTACAGCAGCAGACATTCTCCTTTACTTTATTCTTGGGATTTACACTCACTTTTATGTTCATTTACTGCTCTGTTGAAATTGGAACTGCCTTATGGCAGCTGGTTCGGCTGTACTGCCCAGGTGGCAAAACTAATAAACTTTGAGTCATCCACTTCTGGACCTCCATCTGGTCTCGGGCATTTGAACCATGGAGCATTCCAGGGCTGCCTGGGGCTGCCTCGTGCTAATCACCATTTCACAGATCACTTCTGTGTCTTTCAAAATGGAAAATCAAATCAACATTTTGTAGTCAAAAAAATGCACTGGATAGGAAATCCAGTTTCATGATTTAGCATCTCTGTAAACTCTAAGAGGTTGTACGGCTGTAGGTATTTAACTACTTTGACCTTCAGACACATTCTCTATAAAATCTTGGGCATTTGGCCAAAATGGGTGCTTTTCGATCTTTTAAAAAAAGGGGGGGGGGGGGGGGAAGCAGAACTCCTGTACCAAACCACATAATGCACAAAATCCTAATGTGTGAGGAAGTAACCCCCAGTGTTCTGGTTGAAGCGGAAGCAGGCCTACAATGTCACCCGGGGCAGCATAAACACAGAACTCAATTTGCAAATAGTAAATGGTCTTAAATTTGCTTCCTAGGTCTATACTTCTGGCTCTTATTCTTCTTAACAGTCTGGCAGATAAAAATGATACCAGGGATGCAATTGTAGTCATTTTCCCATTAAAGCTCTTCCTGAAATTGGGTAAATTCTCTCAAGTCTGAGGTTTTTCTATAAGAAAGGTTTTTCTTTGATCTAACTATATATGAGAGATGGGGGGAGGAGGTTGTTCTTCTCAAATAAATTCTGGTAAAAGTCACTCTCCAAGTCGCTCTGGTGCTACTGAAGGCCAAGGATTCACATTAATAAAGGTAATTCTCTGCAAGCAAAGAATCATAAGAAGCTTGGTATTTCCACTCTTTTAATTTCAAAGTCAACTGAGAGTCAATAGACCAACATCAGCAATAGCTGCAAGAGGTAGTGAACTGACTGGCTGATCACAGGTTAACCTGAAAATCCTAGATTGATCTGACATGGTTGCCAGGAGGATGTATGGGCTGGATTCTAGGCTGGAGATGAGCCCGGCTACCTCCTTTCTTGCCCACGACCTCTTTCTTTCATCTCAATTTTGACTTCTGTGTTTCTGACCCTACCTTGCTAAGCTATATCTTTGATAACTATTTAGTAAAAGCAGAGTTATTTAGAGTAAGTTTGAATGAAGAGTCAAAACTCATCTCACCAACTGTTTCTAAATGGGATGCCCTATCAGTTTCTTGCACACAACAGTAACTCATGAAAACAAAAGAGCATTTCAGGACTAACAGCCTCTCACTGGGCAGAAAGGTTAGATAAGATTTTAAGCCACTGCCACCCAAAAACAAAGTGTGATTTGTCAGTAACTATTCAGAGGCAAATTTAGGGGGAAAATGAATTCTATTTAAAAAAAAAAAAAAAAAAGGAGCGACAGGGCTAAACTTAGCAACCCAATGTTTAAAAGGGGCATTGCAAAACTAAGAGTAATCTACTATTTGCAATGAAGTATTTTAAGGCAGGAGAAGGGGGAGAAAGTCAACAGCTATGACGTGATTATGTATGAAAAATCAGAGGCTTCCTGGCAATTAATGACAAATTTTCCACAAATCAAGAGAATGCAGGATGTGACTTTTAGGTTAATAACTACATACTGTATATCCATTCTAAATATTGCATTAGATCGTTACTTACATCCCCTAAACTTAGGGCCATTATTTCATCATGTGGACGCTATATAATTTACTCAGAATGTTGCCTTTATATGGTTTCATCTGAACAAAAAAACCAACTTTGGTTTAATAATAATCATTCTGACAGAAAAACTATTATTTTAGATAACATAGTGGGTCCTGGTATTGTGTGTCTAACCAGAAAACCAGTGGCATGGTCAAAGTGGCTCTCAAAGGGCACAGCCCCAAAAGACATGAGGAAGAATACACCCAATTATTTCCCAAAGCAGCCCCATGGGGTCTGTCACCACGTTTCACTTCTACCGAATGAGGATCAAACTGCAATAATAGAATTTTTCATCTCCAAAAAACCAAGTATGATGGGAAAAGTGGGGAAAACAATACTAGGATTGGGGTCCATTGCATCACAACTGGTCAATTTTTCCCTCCTGCTCCCTTGCACATATTCTGGCCTCCAACTAAGCTGGGCTAAACACCAATCATGCTTCACTTCTGCACCTGCCCATCTTTCCAACCATTCTTCAAAGTCCATTGCAGTGTCACCATTTCCACTACCCTCTCATCACCCAAGCAAACAAATATTTCCCCTGCCTCTGAACAAACGCAACCCCTTAATCTGCCTAACGCCAGCTGCCCTCTCACAGTCCACCTTATACAACTACACTTTTAAGATGGCAAAGCTAAGAAGACCTAGATCAGTGGTTCCTAAACCTACCTGTGCATCATAGTCACCTGTAGAATTCCTGGACCCACCACCCCCCCGCCCCGGACCTACTGAATTAGACTCTTCAGGGATGGGGTCTGGGAAAAACATAATTTAACCAATGCAACCAGATTTGAGAACCAAAGCCTCAGGGAAATCTAGCCTAATCTCTTAAGGTTAGAGATGGATAAATAAAGGAACAGAGAAGGAAATAACTTACTTGAAGTCACACAGCTGGCTAATGACAGAACTTTAAACTACTCTAACTACAGTGTCCTCCTCCATCCTAACTTATTATCCATCGCTTATCCTATCCCTTCTTTTAAACCGGGAACTATTTCAGGGTAAGAACTGTTTGCTACAAGCCCTTCATATGTTCTCCCAGCACCTAACATAGAGTTTCCACACTATTTTTTTAATGTTTATTTTTGAGAGAGAAAGAGTGTGTGAGCAAGGGAGGGGCAGAGAAAGAGGGGGACAGAGGATCCAAAGCAGGCTCTGTGCTGACAGCAGTGAGCCCGATATGCGGCTCCAAGTCATAAACCGCAAGATCCTGACCTGAGCTGCAGCTGGATGCTTAGTCCATCCACTGAGCCACCCAGGCGCTTCCACGCACTAATTTTTTTAACGCGTGAATGGAAACAGTATTAGTTTATTTACTCAACAAATACTGAGTGCTGCTTTGTGTAAGGTATTATGTCAGCTACTGGGTACAAAAGTAAATAGAAAGACCCAGTCCTGCTCTCTTTGGACCTAAGAATAGTGGAGAAGACAACTAAATAGTTATAGGAACTTGCATGGGGAGAACTTTAAAAACAAAGAGAATATCATGTGGGCAAGTCCTAAGGCAAGAAACAGAGGGGCATACAAGGGAAAAAAAATCTGAAAGTAGACGCATATAACTGAAGCATGACAGGAAAGAGACAGGAAATGAAATTAGAGGTGGACAGATCCTGCCAGCCCCTTGAAGGAGTCATTCTCTGCACATCTTTCAGAATGATCATTTTATTTTATTTTATTTTATTTCATTTTATTTTATTTGTTTGTAATTAATCTCTACACCCAACATGGGGCTCAAACTCACAACCCCAAGATCACAAGTCTCATGCTCCACCGACTGAGCCAGCCAGATGCCCCTCGGAGTGATAGTTTTAAAATCAAGAATTATATTATGTCATCCTTCTACTTAAAACTCATAGGGCTTCCCTCTGCATTTGGAATTAAACCCAACGAATGGACTGAAAAGAGACAAGAGAGAAAAGGGACCAGTTACAGATACTGTGAAGGTCCAGGCATAAGCCTATGACCGCTCAGACTAAGTTCGTGGCGGTGGAAATGGCCAAATGAATGGATTTAAGATCTCCTTTAGGGATAGAATGGACAGAACATGTAAAAGACAGTATGGGAAGGGGATGGCAGATAAAATGGTGAGGAAGAGGAGGGAGCTACACATAACTCCCAGGTTTCTGGCTGAATATCTGGGTAGGCTATGAAGGCACTAACAGAAATAAGCAAATCCAAGGGAGGAAGGAGGTGAAGGGAAAGGAAAACAAGAATCCTCCTTTGCATATGTTGCATTGGAGATGCATGCAAGACAATCATTGGGGCTGCAGTCATCAGCATATAGAAAGTATTTAAAGTCATTCCCTAAGGGCAAATAGGGAGATAAAATTAGAGAAGAAACCAGGAACAAGGTAAAACAAAAGAAGATAAGTCTCCATGCCAAAAACAGCCTCTAATCAGAGGTATGAATGATGATGCAATTCAAACCACCAGCACCAATTTACCCCAAAATAGGGAGTAGGTGAAATAAACTACGATATTTAAACATAACAGGAGATAAAAGTAGGCATTTAAAATGGTGCAACAGAAGATAGTACCATGTGAGGAAATGTTTATAATTTTTTTAACTTTTTATTTTAGAACGGTTTTAGAGTTACAGAAAACTTACCAAAATAGTAATGAGTTCCCATACACTCCACACCCAGTTCCTCTATTATTTTTATTTCTTTTCTCTGCTGATTTCATTTCTTATTTATTTTTTAGCTGACACAATGTTACATTGGTTTCATGTGTACCACCTAGAGACTCAACTTCTCTAGACGTTATGCTGTGCTCAGCACAAGTGTGGCTCCCATCAGGCTTCCTTCAACGCCATCCCAGTACCATTCACTATATTCCCTATGCTGCGCCTTTTATTCCCTTGACTGTTCATTCCAATGCTCCTATTAATTAGCCTCTTACCCCAGTGTGATATATATTTTACAATGAAAGAGCCAATATTGACACATTGTTATTAATTAAAGTCCGTGTGTTCAGATTTCCTTCATTTAAAAAAAAAAATTTTTTTTTAATGTTTGTTTACTTTTGAGAGAGAGAGACAGAACTTATTCTGTCTTTTTGAAGCAGGCTCCAGGCTCTGAGCTGTCAGCACAGACCCAGGACACAGGGCTCAAACACACAAACCGTGAGATCACGACCTAAGCCCAAGTTGGATGCTTAACCGGCTGAGCCACCCAGGTGCCTCAGATTTCCTTCATTTTTAATGTTCTTTTCAGCTCCAAGATCCTATTCAGGACACCTATCACATTCTATTTGGTGGTTGCTTCCGTAGGCTCCTCTTGATTGTAACAATTGATCACACATTCCTTCTTTCTGAGGACCTGGACAGCTTTGAGGAGTACAGATCAGGTATTTGGAGACTGCTCCTCAATAGGGATTTTTCTTCTACTTTTCTCATAATTAGAGAATTATGGGTTGGTCTTTGGGAATTTGGACTTTTTGGAAGAAAGCTCACAAAAGTAAAGGGCCATTTTCATCCATCTTATCAAAGGTACAAACTATCCATATGACTTAACGTTGTTGGTGTTGACCTCCATTACCTGCCTGAGGTGGTGGCTGTCAGGTATCTCCACTGTAAAATCATTCTTTTTTTTCTCCCCCTTTCCACAATGAAATCTTTGGGGGTGAGGAGTTATGCTCCTCCTTCTCAAGGATGAACTGTCCACATAAATTATTTTGAATTCTGCATAGGATATTTGTCTCTTCTCTCCTATTTATTTATTCAGTCATTTATTTATATCAGCACAGAGTCCTAGGTATTTATTTTATACTTTGGGTTATAATCCAATATGACTCTATTTTGTTGCTCAAATCATTCTTTTTTGGCCACTGGGAGCTCTTTCAGTTGGCTCCTTTGACACACACCGCATCATGGTGAGGTTTTTGTTTTTAAGCACTTCCTTTTTTGTGGCACTACAGGATACTCCAGGATCATCTCTAGAAGTCCTGTTCCAGTCTTACAAGAAAGCATAAAAAGAAGAGGGATCAAAAGGTAAGTAAAGGGAATGTTTATTTATATATTATGTTAATATATTATATATAATATTTATTTAAGTGTCAACCAGTGCCTCATTCATTCATTTATTCAAAAATCTTGACATCACACCTACTATGTGCCAGGAACTGTTCAAGGCACAGGGGAAATAGGAGTGAATAAGACAGACATGGTTGCACTGTCATGAAGCTTACATTCCAGGGTCAGCTACATTCAGGCATAAAAAACAGGAGGATATCAAGAAATGATAGATAGAAATGATTTTCTAGACCAGCAGGTTAGAAAAGTCTCTTTGAAGAGGTTAACACTAGGGGCACCTGGGTCGCTCAGTCGGTTAAGTGTCTGACTCCGGCTCAGGTCATGATCTTGCAGTTCAGGTCATGATCTCGCAGTTCTTGCGGGTTCGAGCCCCGCATGGGGCTCTATGCTGACAGCTGGAAGCCTGGAGCCTGATTCCGATTCTGTGTCTCCCTCTCTCTCTGTCCCTCCCCCACTTGTGCTCTGTCTCTCTCTGTCTCTCAAAAATAAATAAATGTAAAAATAAAAATTTTTTTGAAGATGTTAACACTTAACTGGAGACCTGTAGAAAGCATGTGAAAATCTAGGGGAATCTTTCTAGGCAACCACATCAACAACTAAAAGACTTTCTTGCGGTAAAAATTTACCATATTTCAGAACAGAAATAAGGTCACTGTAGCGGGAACGTAGTAGGTAAAAAAGGCAATAGTATAAGATGGGGTTAAGGAGGGGGGCGCCTGGGTGGCTCAGTCAGTTAAGCGTTGGACTCTTGATTTCAGCTCAGGTCATGATCTCACGGTTTGTGAGTTCAAGCCCCCGTGTCAGGCTCTGTGCTGACAGTGTGGAGCCTGCTTGGTATTCTCTCTTTCTCTGCCCCTACCCTGCTCATGCACACTCTCTCCCGATTGTCTCTCTCTCAGAATAAATAAATAAACTTATTTATTTATGTAGGTATTGCAGGCCTG
Source organism: Herpailurus yagouaroundi (assembly GCF_014898765.1). Taxonomy (NCBI): domain Eukaryota; kingdom Metazoa; phylum Chordata; class Mammalia; order Carnivora; family Felidae; genus Herpailurus; species Herpailurus yagouaroundi. The sequence goes on along the minus strand of NW_024412391.1, from coordinate 87,306,162 downwards.
AGTAAGGTCCTAGAATATCATTCGAAGTGTCATGGGAAGCCATTGATTTATAATAATTAGATCATCTGGCTGTTATATGGAGTATTAAGGGGGAATGAATGAAACCAAATGATCTCACATGAGGTTGGTATTACAGCCTCTATTTTACAGATGAAAAAACTAAGCCTAGGCAGATTGGGTGTCTCGTCTAGGTCACACAGTGAGTTGCTGAATGGCAAATCTATGACTCACTCGCAGGTCAGTCTAATCTCCAGTCCATAGGGCTAAGGAGGGAACACATTCAGGAGTGGAATGGCTATCCCATGTTGAAAAAAGAATAAGAATTATACCTATTCATACCACATTTACCATTTTAAGCTTCTAGTATTCACTAACGATAAAAGCTAATACCTATATTAAGTACTTATTGTGTACTGTTCTAAGCATTTTATGCAAATTATCTTATTTCATCCACATGACAACTGTATGAGAGAAGTGCTATGATGAACCCATTTTACAAATGAGAAAACTGAGGCACAGAGCAGTTTCATAATCTTCCCACAGTTATATACCTAGTAAATGGACAAGCCAGGACCTGAACTCAGCTAGTCTGGATTCCGGCATTCTATTCTGTATTTCATACAGAATCAAACTCCTTAGTATTCCTGAATGGCCACGATCCTAGAAAAGGTTTATTGGACTGTCCTACTTGGTAAAGAAAAGACAGTCAGTAAACATCCTTTTCTATTAGGTAAACCTCTACAGATAAGTCCGACCTTAATTATTACATAATCCTTAATATGGTACTCACTCAAAGATTTCTGCTTTGCTGCAACTATGTCTTTACTTCTATTCCAATGTAATTAGAAATAAACTCCAACCTATAAACATTTTACCTGTAAACACTGGAAAAACCAGTAGAGCTGTTATGTAATTTTAAAATCTCTACCTTTATTTGTTTAGCAAAGGAAGAACATATTGTCAAATCCTTCTCTTTGGGGCATTTTTTTTTAACCTAATGAAAGGAACACACACATTTCACATTCCTCTGAACTATCACTAATGGTAGTCAAATCATATTGATGTTTATTTTATATACTGAACTCAAAAAGAAAACATATTTGCATCATACTCAGAATAATTTTGCCAATCCATCTGAATCAAAATCAGACATGTGGAAACTGGATCTCAAATGCCAGAAGGTAAGACCAGACAACACAGAGAGACAGAATTTCAAAAGCATGTTTAGTGTAATACATCAAACATATTTCTTACCATTAACCACTGACCCAGTCAATCATTTCACTCAAAAAGTGGTTATGAATAACTAGAAGGAAAAAATGTGATGAGTAAGTGGAAATATAGAAAGGTAACAGTTAGTGACATGATGTACTTATTTATTCCTGTGATGTCTTCGGTTTCAAATGTTTTCTTCGAATATGGTTTTACATTTGAAATAACTTCATTCTTGAAAATATTTGTTTCTTAAAACAAATGAATAAACAAACAAAAAGCAGAATCAGACTATAAATATAGAGAACAAACTGATGGTTGCCAGAGGGAATGGGGGTGAGAGAGTGGGCAAAATGGATGAAGGGAAGTGGAAGATACAAGCTTCCATTTATGGAAGGAGAAAGTCTCAGGAATAGAAGGCATAGCATAGGGGATATAGTCAACGATATTGTAACAGCACGATATGGTGACAGATGGTAGCTACACTTGTGTTGAGCACAGCAGAAGTACAGAGTTGTTGAATCCCCACGCTGTACACCTGAAACTAATGTAACATTGTGTGTCAACTACACTCAAACATCTTTCTAAGTTCTGTTTTTAGAATACATACATTGCTCTGCAACGCTAGTTTTAAAAAGAAGTTATAAGAAATGAAAGTTACTTTTGTTTATTGCTTCCTTCACGCATTGAGCAGATATTTAATAAGCCCTTATTATATGCAGAGCACTCTGTCAGGTGCTGTCAGAGATCCCAAAATCAATAAAAGAGAGTTTTATCTCTCAAGACAGTTAAAATCTTTTTTTTTCATTTTTGTAAATGTTTTTATTTATTTTTGAGACAGAGAGAGACAGAGCATCAGCAGGGGAGGAGCAGAGAGAGAGAGAGAGGGAGACACAGAATCTGAAGCAGACTCCAGGCTCTGAACTTTCAGCACAGAGCCCGACGCAGGGCTCCAACTCACGGACTGTGAGATCATGACCTGAGCTGAAGTCAGACGCTTAACCGACTAAGCCACCCAGACGCCCGAAAGTTAAAATCTTTAATTCAAAATAGAAATAATCAGTCCCACAAGAGACTTTTTAAAAAAAAATCTATCAAGTAGACAGGGCGCGTAGGTGGCTCAGTAGGTTGGGTGTCCCACTTTGGCTCAGGTTATGATCTTGCAGTTCGTGGGTTTGAGCCCCACATTGGGCTCTGTACCGACAGCTCAGAGCCAGGAGTCTGCTTCAGATTCTGTGTCTCCTTCTTTCTCTGCCCCTACCCCACTCATGCACACTGTCTCTCGCTCGCTCTCTCTCTCTCTCTTAAAAATAAACATTAAAAAAAGTTTTTAAATAGAAACAGCATTTTTCACAGAGCTACAACAAATAATCCTAAAATGTGTAAGGAATCACAAAAGACCCTAAATAGCCAAAGCACCTTGAAAAGGAAAAGCAAAGCTGGAGGCATCACAATACTGGATTTCAACTTAAATTACAAAGCTATAGTGATCAAACCAGTATGGTACTGGCACCAAAACAGACATATATATCAATGAAGTAGAATAGAAAACCCAAAAATGAACCCAAAACTACATAGTCAATAAATCTTTGACAAAGCATAAAAGAATATGCAATGGGGAAAAGACGGTCTCTTCAACAAATGGTGTTGGGAAAACTGGAACAACATCCAAAACAATGAAACTGGACCATTTTCTTACACCATACACAAAAATAAGTTCAAAATGGATTAAAAACCTAAATGTAAGAACAGAAACCATAAAAATTCTAGAAGAGAATGCAGACAGTAACATCCATGATGCCAGCCGTAGCAACTTCTTTCTAGATATGTCTCCTAAAGCAAGGAAAACAAAAGCAAAAATAAACCATTGGGACTTCATCAAAATAAAATGCTTCTGCACAGCGAAGGAAACAATCAACAAAACTAAAAGGCAACCTATGGAATGGGGGAAGATACTTACTTGCCAATGGCATACCAGATAAAGGGTTAGTATCCAAAATATATAAAGAACTTATAAAACTGAACACTCAAAAAACCCGAAAAATCCAATTAAAATGGGCAGAAGAGAAAAAAGAAAACATCCAGATGGTCAACAGATACACGAAAAGATGCTCAACATCACTGATCATCAAGGAAATGCAAATCAAAACTACAATGAGATATCACCTCACACCTGTCAGAATGTCAACAACATAGAAACAACAGATGTTGGCAAGGATGTGGAGAAAGCGGAACCCTCTTGCGCTGTTGGTGGGAATGCAAACTGGTGCAGCCACTCTGGAAAACACTATGGAGGTTTCCATCCAGCAATTGCACTACTAGGTATTTATTCAAAGAATATAAAAACACTAATTCAAAAGGATACATGTACCCTGATGTTTATAGCAGCATTAACTACAATAGCCAAATTATGGAAACAGTCCAAGTGTCTATCCACTGATGAATGGATAAAGAAGATGTGAGATATATATATATTATAATATATAAAAATTATTAATATATTACATTAATGTATAATATACAATGTATTATACATAATGGAATATTACTCAGCCATAAAAAAGAATAAATCTTGCCATTTGCAACGATGTGGATGGAGCTAGAGAGTATTATTACTAAGCTAAATAAGTCAGTCAGAGAAAGACAAATACCATACGATTTCACTCATATGTGGAATTTAACAAACAAAACAATCAAAGGCAAAAAAATAAGAGAGAAGCACTCCAAGAAACAGACTCTTAACTATACAGAATAAACTGATGGTTACCAGAAGGGAGGTGGGGGGGGGGGATGGGTTAAATAGTTGATGGGGATTAAGGAGGGCACGCGCTGTGATGAGCACCGGGTATTGTATGGAAGTGTTGAATCACTACACGGTACACCTGAAACTAACATTGTATGTCAGCTAACTGGAATTTAAATAAAAACTTTAAAATAAATAATAAAATTAAATTAAATTAAATTAAAATAAAATAAAATAAAGGTTAAGCTCAGAGAGACATGCTGCTGCCGACCTTGACAACACAGCCTGCATGGGCTCTACAGCCACAAGGAACAACCTGCCAACAACCTGAAAGGGTTTGAAGGACTCTGAGCCCCTAGTGAGAGCTTCAGCCCAGCAGACACCTTGATTGTAGCCTCTTAAGACCCAAGCAAATGGTCCAGGCTTTCCTGGACTCTACACCCATGGAAACTATAATGTAATAACCTTGTGTTATTTCGAACTATGCATGTGTTAATCTATTACGTGGCAATAGAAAATTAATACAAGGCTGAAGCCGCTGAAGTAGATGAGTTGGCTGAATGCTTCCAAGGAAAGCAGAGGACAATGGCAGGGCTCTGGAGTCAACCAAAGAGGGAACAAAAAAAAAAAGAACATAACTCTAAAGGACGTGAAGGTGGGAAGAATAACAGAAAGGTGTGGTGTCTGGAGGCCAAAGGAGAAGCATGTTAGAAGAACAGTGTTGAATGTGTGCCAAATAGCCAAGTGAGGCCAAGGAGGAGGACAGTGAGAATCTCAGACTCAACAAAAAGAAATTAGCCTTCAAAGGCAATGTCAAGAGAGAAATTGGAGTGGATATCATAACGCAAAGGATTAAGAAAAGTCGGTGGAAAACAGAAAACTCAATACAAATAATACATGTAAGTCTGGCAGTAAAAGGAGGAAAGAGACAGAACAATGGCTGGAAGGCTTAGCCAAATTACCAAAAATGGTGTCAAGTGAAGATTGTTCGTGATGTTACCTTTTCCAGGGTATACAGACTTTAATAGAAAACTAATGAACACAAAAGCCTTAGAGCTAAAGGAATGAATCTCTCTGAGTGGAATTTCAGGCATTTCCCTCAAGTTCATGGGAGAAAGATTTTATAATTGAGTCATTTTCCTAGAACCTTGAAGTCACAGAGCTATATAAAACAACGCTGCATAGAACAAGAGCTTATAAACCAAGCTCCGACATGAGAACAAAAATTCATTTACACACTCTGACTACATCTGATCAATCTAACTGACTAAAATCCAAGAATGTAAAGGTGATTCGAATGAGGATTTTTGTCTGGCCACATCACACTGCCCTGCTCTCCTGAGCTTCTGTGGCACGGCTCCCAGAATAACAAGGGAGACTCACCAGCATACAGGACATGATTAAGTTCTTCAGTGGTGACTCTTCTTAAAGTGTCCTCATGGGACTTCAAGGGAGAGGTGCAAAACCAGGTGTGAATTAGGGCAAGAAATCATGTCAGTGACCAAATGATTCAGCAGGTAAAGTATGTGTCACGTTATTACACTTCGAGAAAAAATTCATGCACTGAAGACAGGTACACAGTGCCAAGGACTGCCATTTAATTAACAAAATCAACTCAGTGATAAAAACAGACAAACAAAAAACTCTAAGAACACCAAGAAAGAAAAAATACATTACTTTTTTTTAATGTTTATTTATTTTTGAGACAGAGCACGAATGGGGGAGGGTCAGAGAGAGGGAGACACAGAATCCGAAACAGGTTCCAGGCTCTGAGCTGTCAGCACAGAGCCTGATGTGGGGCTCGAACTCACGGACCGCGTGATCATGACCTGAACCGAAGTTGGCCGCTTAACTGACTGAGCCACCCAGGCGCCCCTCTATTTTTATATACTAATTCTGTTGTATTTGAAAGTGTTAATCTTGTACTTACATTTCATTTCTTCAATCAACAAATACGTATTGAGTGACTACTTTGTTCCAGGCAACGTGCGAGGTGCTGGGAATACAACACTGAAAGAGATAAATCCTCTGCCCTCATGGAACACAGGGTCTAGAGAGAGGACACGTTAAACATGTACAGCCTATGGGGCGCCCGGGCGGCTCAATCTGTTAAGCCTCTGACTTCGGCTCAGGTCGTGATCTCGGGGTTTGTGAGATCGAGCCCTGCATCAGGCTCTGTGCTGACAGCGCAGAGCATGCTTGGGATTCTCTCTCTCTCTCTCTCTCTCTCTCTCTCTCTCCCTGTCTCTGCCTGTCTTCTGCTCTCTCACTCTCTCTCTCTCTCTCAAAATAAATTTAGAAACTTAAAAAAAAAAAAACATATAAAGCCTAGTGAGGTGAGGAATTTGGGGACAAGCCTAGGGGACTTTGAGCAAAGTGAACTTGGCATGATAAGCATATTCTTTTCACACTTCCCTGCCCCCTCCTGCCACCAGGACACAAAAACTGCTTTTGGCAAATATAACTGCCACGTTACAGTCATCTTTACTGGTGTGGGAGTCACTTCACGGGAACAGAAACAATAATAATACTCCACTCTACATACAAACACCTGGGCAACCTCACCTCTGTTCTTACTAACACATCTGACCAGAGACTAAAACCAAGGAGACTGATTTCAGAACTTTGCTGACTTACATCCCACAGTCAGAACTCAACAGCAAGCCACATGACACAAACTGGATGGCTTTTAAGGTCTAAGCTGCAAACTGTGGATGTGTTTGGACTTTTCAACATCACCTTTAAGAGACCTCAAAGGTCCACCGACATAATCAGCCTTTGATGACACACTGTATCATATATCCACATTCTCATATGCCCCTAATTTCATACATTTGCATATGATCTGCATTCTAACGTATCCGCAAATCTGTTTTTCTCTGCTAGAGGACTGTAATACGATAGAGCCCTTAAGGATCCACTTTGCTTTGTTGTGTCAATCCTCATATTCATCAGACAATGATCATTCTCTTAGCCACATCCTCCACCTACTCCTTAACCACAATTGGAGGGCTAGACAGTTCTGAAGAGGGCAGAGTCTTTGAATCTTTTTGATATCCTCAGCAGTTTGGTGGAAAGATATTTGGATCCTGAGTCCCAGGGTCAGCCTAGTTCTTCACTACAAAGTTCTGAACCCTGACTCAGGTTTGCAAAACATAACCAACTTCTTTATAGCCCTGTTCGTATAACTTCACAATAACATGGTAAAAGCACTTTGAAAATACTCAAATGTAAGAATCCTAAAAAATTATCCTTAAAAAAAAAAAATATTATCCAAGCAAATACAGACCAAAGAGCTCACATGGGGTTTTACTCTACAACAATTTAGTAATTTCTATTAGATTGATGCTCTCCATCTTTCATTCATACAAATAATCCATCTAGGAAAAACAATTCCCAGAGATGGCAAAAACAGGTCAGTCAGCTTTAGAAATTCCAGGTATATTGATTGTTTTTATTCATGAAAGAAGTTTCTGACCTGCAAATTTTTTTAAATTTTATAAATATTAAACACACTTTAAAACACTGCTGGTTCAGAAAAATAGCAGTGGAACCACTGATTAAAATCAACACTTTGTACCTGAAACAAGTATAATTCTGTATGTTAATTCTATTGGAATTAAATTTTTTTAATTCAATGTTTGGATGAATCAAACCATTGATTAAATCTTCAGGTAGACTATAAAGCAGCAAAAATTGATTTCTAATGAGATTTCTAAGACAAATCATCAGCAGTTTACCTCCAGAGGTTGCAAACGGGCAGCTCGTGAGCAGGATTCCATTCACAACTGCATTTTGTCTGGGCTACGTAGCATTTCGAAAATTAAAAAGTTTTATATAAAAATTCAAATGTTTTACTTCAAAAATTGAAGATCTGGCTATACTGGGCCAGTATGGTGGAACTGGCTTATACTGGCTCCGCAGAGTTGATTGTTAGCATCTCCTCCAAACATGTTCAGTAACGATCGTATTAGAGGCTTGAAATCAGCCATGTGGAAATATTTACACAATGAGAATTGGCAAATGCTACAAATCGCTGCTCTTTTTTTTTTCTTTTTTTCTTTTTGCTTTAAGAAAGCAAGTTGAACATTTACAAGCACACCCCACACTTGGGACCACAATCTCACATGACAGCAAATGCTGGAGTGAGGAGTGACGAAGCCCTTCCTAGCCCATATCCACCACTATTGTTCCTTGTCTGGCTCACTTCACTCATTTTAATAACCTGCCTGGCATATTTAAGTATTTGCAACTCCTGGTTTACAGTCATAATGTATTCAAAACAACTCTTAGGTGATAACAAAGAAAAAAAAACAAAAACAAAAACCAAAAACCTAAGCCACTGTGCTTGCTTGATAATTAAAAATAAAGACCAGGCTTAAATTCAACACAGTTGGACAAAGTGAAATACCATCTACAGATTCCTTCTTCTCCCTATTTTAGTCATTGTGGTATTTAGGCAAACAAGAACATTGTGATGGTTTTCAAGTCATAAATTGAACAGTTAGCAAATATAGATATTTTTTAAATGATAAGAGCATTGTTTAACTGTATACCCTTAAGAAACAAATAATGAAAAGCTGAGGATTTTTATTTCTAGGGGGGGAAAGATCATCATTGCTTTTCAAAACTCTGAAGGCTTTGGTTTGTCTGCAAATGGATATTTGACAGCTATCTTGAAACCCTGAGCACAAAAATTCTGACACGAGACAAACCTCTGATTAAATGACTCTCGACTAGAATGTCTGAACATGAAATCAGATATGATAGTGGTCAGAAAAATTCTCTTTCATGTCACATTACATGGGTTCACACACAGATGAACCCATGCTTAGCCTGCCCTAATACATAGGTCTGTGCTTCCAAAGACAATAATGCTTTTATTTATCCCTCCCTTCCCTTGGGGCATGAGTATCAGAGTCCCACCCACCAGAAGAAAAGCATTTTCCAGAAACCACTTCCACAGTCCCAAGAACAAAGACAGAGGACAAAATCTGGGGAGGAATGCACACCAAAGGAAGTTCCTAAAACAGTTCCCATCGACTGGTTCCGTAGATGTGAATACTGTCCTGCCAGTAATCACCACCACCGTAAGGAAGGGGCAATCTGACCAAGTGCCAGGAGCCAATACACACCGCTTTTCAGATTCTATCTTCTCTCCTCCACCTCTCGCTACATTTCTCTTCAGTCTCAGACCTACTTCAGCATGATTCCTGGTCTTTTCTTTTTTTCGACATGACCCAAAATGACAAGTATTTGGAACTCTATCCTAGTCCCCAAATTATCATATGTTCAATTTCACTGTGGCAACAAATCAAGGATAGTAAAGCAACAGGAAGAAAGAAATAGAAAGGAAAGAAGGTGAGAGGGACAGAGGAGAAGAACAAAGCAAGGACAGAAGCATGTTTGAGGTAACATGAGAAAAGGGGACCAAGTTGATAAAAAGGAGGAAAGCCACTGTTGTGTGTTTTTGATTGCTCTGAATATAAATGTTGAGTTAGGGGCGCCTGGGTAACTCAGTCAGTTAAGTGTCTGACTTTGGCTCAGGTCATGATCTCACGGTTCCTGAGTTTCAGCCCCGTGCAGGCTCTGAGCTAACAGCTCAGAGCCTGCAGCCTGCTGCAGATTCTGTCTCCCTCTCTCTGTCCCTCCACTGCTTGCACTCTGTCTTTCTCAAAAACAAATAAAAAAAAAGATATATATATATATATATATATATATATATAGATATATAGATATATAGATATATATATATATAAATGTTGAGTTGGGGTAGAATCCAAATACTATTCTTGGTCACCCGTGAAACATTTTGCCTCTGATTTTCGACATGCTCCCACTTCCATGGGACATTCTCCAGTATACATGGGAAAGCTTAGGAAATGACCCAGCTAAACTTAAAAGCAGTTTGTTGATAATACTGAAAACAAAAACAAGGCAGAACAATAACAAAAAGAGCAAGAGTTTTACCTATATTCAGTAATGTGTACTAGCAGTGCTAACTTACATCGAGTTTTTTGTTTTCTGTATATTGATTTTCACTGATCTAATGCTAAAGACCTGGACCTCAAGAGTAACAGAGTTCTTCTTATTTTATTTTATTTTATTTTATTTTATTTTATTTTATTTTATTTTATTTTTTATTTCAATTCCAGCATAGTTAACATGCAGTGTTATGTTAGCTTCAGGGGGTACTGAGTGCTTTTAGTAAAAGAACTCAAGGTGAGCCCGAGTACTTCTGCTCACAATTCTCAGGCGTGTACTGCAGCTGACTGAAAGTATTTCCTGGACTTACAAGTGGTCTCAGCCCACTGCCTAGTCTGAGCTCCAACCATCATCCGCGGGCCTCGCCTGTATAATGACATAAGCAATAGGTCACCACTATTTTTAGCTTAATTTTAGCACACACGTTCCCTCAACTTAAAAAAAAAAAAAAAAAGCAGTAGCAAGATTTTTACTTTTTAATGGTTGTATTCTAAATTTTTTTTTTAACCTTTATTTATTTTTGAGGGACAGAGAGACACAGAGCACAAGCAGGGGAGGGGCGGAGAGAGAGGGAGACACAGAATCCAAAGCAGGCTCCAGGCCGTCAGCATGGAGCCGACACGGGGCCGAACTCACGAACTGCGAGATCATGAACGGGCGCCGAGGTCGGACGCTCAAACGACTGAGCCACCCAGGCACCCCTTAATGGTTATATTCTAAATAATTAATCGCAACACTAGTTCACGAGCTCGAGTCCCAGGTCGGGCTCTGTGCTGACAGCTCAGAGCCTGGAGACTGCTTTGCATTCTGTCTGCCCCTCACCCACTCATGCTCACTCTCCCTCTCTCTCTCTCAAAAATAAATAAACATTAAAAAAATCTTTTTTAAAATTATTTTTGGAAAAAAATTAAATAAATAATTGCAAGACTTACTCAAAAGTAAAAGCTTTGGGTAAAAAAAAAAAAAAAAACAGTCTCTGCTGCAACCAATATAGCTCCTATGTCTGGACATGTAAGGTTAAGAAAGGCAGTAATAAGGTAAGAGTGTGCAAAAGGGGGGGGACAAGGAAAGGAAACAAAACAGGAAAAACTAAGGAGAGACAACAATAATAATGATAATACAATAATAAAAGTTAACACTTATTTAGTGCTTACTATGTAATGGACTCTGCAGTAAGCACTTTACATGTATTAACCTATTTTAATCCTCATAGCAATTGGAGGAGGCAGACAGTGTTATTATCCCCATTTAATGAATGAGAAAACTGAGACAGAGCCATTTTATGACTTGCACAAGTCTTTAGCTACTTAGTAGCATATTGAGGATTTAAATTTCAGCAGTCTGGCTGGAGAGTCCATGCTCCTAACCACTACTCTATAGTCTAAATAGAAAGGTTACCAAATGAGAGAAAATAATTCAACAAGTTTAAAATTAAATTTAAAGGGTGCCAGGGTGGCTCAGTCAGTTAAGCATCCAACTTCGACTCAGGTCATGATCCCACGGTTTGTGGGTTCAAGCCCCCCATCAGGCTCTGTGATGACAGCTCAGAGCCTGGAGCCTGCTTCAGATTCTATGTCTGCCTCTCTCTCAGCCCCTCCCCTGCTTGTGCTAACTCTCTCAAAAATAAATAAACATACATTAAAAAATTAAATAACAAAAAACAAAGAAATGAGGTTTTACCTTATAAGGAAAAAAATACATTTTGCATTCAGATTAAAATGTTCTACCTAATAAACACAATATAAATTTTCATGTGTATTTGGCAACAGGTAACAAGCGCAATTACAAACATTAGAAATGAATATAAAAAGCCTTCTCCAGAAAGATGGTAGCACAAGATTTCAGCCACCAAGGACAGCCTATTTCTAGTGCAGTTCATGAGCCCACAGTGCCATCCAGTGATAAGGTAGGTGAATCACGCATACATTTCTCCTGCAGATTACTATAATCTTTCCTATAACTAATCCAGAATTTCCACACAAAAAAGGAAACTTACATTAGTAATACCTATCTTTTAATTTACTATAACTTTTGCAGAATGACCCTTACATTTAAATTTCCCCCCGAAGGGGCGCCTGGGTGGCGCAGTCGGTTAAGCGTCCGACTTCAGCCAGGTCACGATCTCGCGGTCCGTGAGTTCGAGCCCCGCGTCAGGCTCTGGGCTGATGGCTCAGAGCCTGGAGCCTGCTTCCGATTCTGTGTCTCCCTCTCTCTCTGCCCCTCCCCCGTTCATGCTCTGTCTCTCTCTGTCCCAAAAATAAATAAACGTTGAAAAAAAAAATTTAAAAATAAATAAATAAATTTCCCCCCACTCTTTTTAAAAAAAATTTTTTAAGTTTATTTATTTATTTTTAGAGAGAGAGAGAGAGCAGGGGGAAGGGCAGAGAGAGAGGGAGAGAGAGAGAATCCCAAGCAGGCTCTGCACTGTCAGCATAGAGCCTGATGTGGGGTTGAATTCATAAACTGTGAGATCATGACCTGAGCTAAAATGAAGAGTCAGACACTTAACCGACTGAGCCACCCAAGCACCCCTCCCCCCAACCCTTCTTAATTAAACATGCGAGTTTGACCACAACAACCCAAGCTATTAACTTGAGGGGTAAGAAAGGTTGCTGATAATTTAGTAGAGTGCTTCATTTTCCTCGAGAAAACATTCAAACTATTTATTAATAGCATCTGTCACCTAGTGACACCATATAGAGCACTTCAGCGCTCGTCAATGTAACTGTTCAATTCATGGATAATGGAGTTGAGAAGCAGTCAGTGGCAAGGGCTGAAATATCCACTCCAAAGAACAACACAAATTGTGGGGAGCTCCCCATCAGCAGCACCTGCACTGTGGAACTTCCAGAAGGAAAATGGATGCAGCAAGTAACCATGTGGTGGAGGAGTGAGAGGTGTAGGGAGGAGAGCCAAGCAAACATCCAACAAAGCAAAATTTCTCTAGAGACCTAAATAGGCAGGTGATTAGCTTTCAAAAATTCTCACGCTGGGAATGTTTACAATATGACTTAACTGAATTCTAAAGTTTAGTTTTTCATTCAAAACCATAATATTATTGGGGCACCTGAGTGGCTCAGTTGGTTAAGCGTCCAACTTCGGCTCAGGTCATGATCTCAGAGCTTGTGGGTTCGAGCCCCACGTGGGGCTCTGTGCCAACAGCTCGGAACCTGGAGCCTGCTTCGTATTCTGTGTCTCCCTCTCCCCCGCTCATGCTCACTTGCCCTCCCTCTCTCTCCCTCTCAAAAATAAATAAATGTTAAAAAAATATTTTTTAAAAAAAATCATAATATTATCACTGATTATATCCTAAGACAAAATAACTATATATGTCCCTGGAAGCAATTCAAGAAAGATGCATTAGTGAGTTATTTTAATAAAATCTTTTGCTGAAACAGTCACCAAACTTTTAATAGTAGTTACTGCTAAGGAGTGGAATTTCAAAAAACTTTTAGTTACTAAGTTACACATTTGTATATTTTTAACAATTTTTTCATGAACATGCATTTCTTTTGTTAAAAGTCTGGAAAAGTCCTGTGCTCCACTCTATTACACTCATCAGGAAGAAACACTAAATAAGACATTTGTCTCTATTTTCTATATATCCCTTCTATATTTCAATCATGCAGTTGATATGTTCACATACACTTCTAAAACTCAGCTTTTTTGCTTAAAACAACAAATAACAAAGAACTACTTATAAATCTAATTTTTTGGTAAAGTGTATTTCCCAGTTATCAGCTAGGCCCGATTTTTAAATTCTTTCATTTTTCAAATGCCATGATTGATAACACATCTATGGGTACAAATATGATTAAAAAGAAAAATATGTGAACTCTGGTCACCAGTATGTGAGAAACAGAGTCTGACTTGAGGTTCATGTCTGTGGTCCCTGGAATGTCCCTCTCTCCAGCTGTTTTCCTTTAAGCTAAGGATTCAGGATGAAGAGTTCCCACACTACTAAAGACTGTAAGTCATACTGACCAGTTAGCTGCTGATTTTCAATTATTCCACACCATCAATGCCTAAAGTTGTGTTCCATTTACCATACAGTCATAAAGCTAAGGTTGTTTCCAAATCACTTTATGTTCTTTTGGTTCCCTATCTAGCTACAGGTCCCGTGAAAGCTTGTAGAGCAAAGACTTGAAGTACAGTGATGCAAATAACTAAACCCAGCCAAAAAAGTTGTATCAAGTATGACTTGAGTTTTGATTAAAACTTGGGGCACCTTGGTGGCTCAGTCGGTTAAGTGTCTGACTTCAGCTCAGGTGATGATCTCCCCGTTTGTGAGTTTGAGCCCTGCGTCGGGCTCTGTGTTGACAGCTCAGAACCTGGAGTCTGCTTTGGAGTCTGTGTCTCCCTCTCTCTCTGCCCCTGCCCCGCTCACACTCTGTCTCTCTCTCTCTCTCTCAAAAAATAAATAAACATTAAAATTTTTTTAATTATTTGGGGTAATTTTAATGCCATTTAATTGTACAAGTATCAAGATGATATATGGAAGAGATATACCTTGCAGGTTGACTGCAAGAAAAGATTATGGTAACCTGCAGAAGAAGTGTACATGTGACTCACCTACCTTATCCCTGGAAGACCGACCTCCTTTTAAAATTCTGGGGTGCCCAGGTGGCTCAATGGGTTAAGTGTCCAACTCTTGATTTCAGCTGACAATGCAGAGCCTGCTTGGGATTCTCTCTCTCCCTCTCTCTGCCCCTTCCCTACTCGTGCTGTCTCAATCTCTCTCAAAATGAATAAACTCTTAAAAATAAATAAATAGGGGCACCTGCGTGGCTCTGTTGGTTGAGAGTCCAACTTCGGCCCAGGCCATGATCTCATAGCTTGTGAATTCGAGCCCTGCTTCAGACTCTGTGCTGACAGCTCAGAGCCTGAAGCCTGCTTTGGATTCTGTGTGTGTGTGTGTCTCTCTCTCTTTCTGCCCCTCCCCTGCTCACACTCTGTCTCTATCTCTCTCAAAAATAAACGTTTTAAAAAATTAAAAATCAATCAATCAATCAATCAATCAATCAAAATAAAATCTGACCCACAGGTCAAATGCAACAGTCACCTGGGATGCTGCTTCAAACTGCAGGCTTCAAAGTTCTGCCCCAGAACTGGAAGTGAATGCTTGAGTGTGAGGCCCAAGAATCTGGGGGTTTGTTTGTTTGTTTGTTTGTTTGTTTGTTTGTTTTCATCTCCCTGGACACAGCTATTAGAATGGCCAAAATCCAGAACACTGACAACACCAAATGCTGGCAAGGATGTGCAGCAACAAGAACTCTCACGCTGGCAGGAATGCAAAATGGTACAGCCACTTTAAAAGACAGCTTAGTGGCTCCTTACAAAACTAAATACAATCTTGCCATATGACCAAGCAATTGCACTCACCATTATTTACCAAAAGAGTTAAAAACTTACATCACTCAAAAACCTGTTCGTGGATGTTTATTATAGCTTTCTTCATAATTGCCAAAACTTTGGTTATTCATAATTACCCAAGCTGTAGTATATCCAAACAATGGAATATTATTCAGCGTCAAAAAGAAATGAGCTGTCAAGCCATGAGAAGACATGGAGGAAGCTTAAATGCATATTAGTAAGTGAAAGAAGCCCATCTGAAAAGGCTATGTACTGTATGATTCCAACTATATGACATTCTGGAAAAGGCAAAACTAGAGACAATGAAATGATCAGTAGTTGCAGGGGTTGGGGAGGGACTGAACAGAGGATTTTTAAGGTAGTGAAAATATTGTGTATGATATAATTATGGATACATATCATTATACTTTTATCTAAACCCATAGGATACACAATGCTATGTACATCCCTAAGTTAAACTATGGACTTTGGGTAATTATGATGTGTCAGTGTAGGTTCATCCTGGGTAAAAATGTACCGTTCTGGACAGTGATATTGATAATAGTATAGGAAGAGAGAGTATATGAGAAATCTCTGTACCTTCCTCTCAATTTTGTTGTAAAGCAAAAACTAGTCTTAAAAATATTGTTGTTGCTTTCTTTTTTTTCCTAAGTTCCCTAGTGTACTTCATACATCATAATTTGGGGATCACTTTGTGGAGTGGCAGTTCTCAAACTTTGCTGTACATTAGAATCATCTAGAGAACTTTTAAAAATTCCAATGCCCAGACCATATCTCCAGAATTTCTGGGGGTGGTACATAGGTGACGTTTTTGAAACTCCCAAGGGATCCCAATGTGTGGCCAAGTTTGAGCACTGGCTATTAGGTAAAGCACAGAGGCCAAATGCAGCATTCCTTGGCATCTAGGCATATTCAGCTTGAAGTTTTTAGCAGTAACAACAAGAAAAAATGTTCAATACCCACTTAGCCATGGTGGCAACAAATAAAACCTAACACACTGCCATTAAGAAAAATGTTAAGTATGGTTTAAACATGGAAAAAGATGGGGTGCCTGGGTGGCTTAGCTGGTTAGATGTCTGACTTCAGCTCCAGTCATGATCTCATGGTTCATGGGTTCCAGTCCTGCATCAGGTTCTGTGCTGACAGCTCAGAGCCTGGAGTCTGCTTCGGATTCTGTGTCTCCCTCTCTCTGCCCCTCCCCCACTTGTGCTCGATATCTCTCTCTCTCTTTCTCTCTTTCTCAAAAATAAACATTTAAAAAAATTTAAACATGGAAAAATACTTTTTACCAATATGACAACATACAAAAAGGGAGGAGAAAAAGTTTTCAACAGTTTGAGGTTTTCAACAGTTTGAGGCAATGGAAAAGGAAACTTATTAAAAGTCCAGCCTTCATTGACAAAGAACTGATGCTCTAAATATCACAGGTCAGTCTCATTATATGACAAAGGAAGTAACAAATATTGTACATTTTTTTCATACCATTATAAACCAATCTGCAACAGTTTAGGGATATTTAGTAGATGCGGAAGCAGAATGTGTATCAAAACAAAACAAACTAAATATTCAATTAGGTACCAATGTCAGAGAAACCAAATTATTTCTCCAGTCAAATCTTTTATTCTGTAGTTAAGAAGACTGACAGATGCACCTGGTTTTCCCTCAGTGGCTTACAAAACACTACATTAGTAAATTGGAAATAGTATATCCAAATACAATGGAAAACTACAGTCCTAGAATTCAAAAACCCTATTTTTACTCAAAGAAGTGCAAATTTCAGCCTCAAGCTGGGCCTATAGGTTGAACACAACACTAAAGAAGAATGTACTCACTTTACTATTGTGGCCTGGCTTGAGTTCAATAAACTCAAAAATATAAAGAATTATGGAACTATTTGGTGGGAAGGAAGTCATCATTTCAGAAAAGACTCCACAATTTACATGATTTCAAATCATGCTTTAAGTTCTGCAGTTTCCTTTAGAAAAAACCTCAGAACCTATTTGTGTTATCATCTATCCTGTAAGTGTGGTTCCATTTCAGAAAGAATTGATTGAGCTGAAAACAAACTATCTCACCAAGAAGACACCGTGTTCCTGGAATTTTAGAGATAAATATATAGATTCTAGAGCTACCCTGAAATTTCTGGCAATTGTCTCTCAGTAATGGTTTAATCCTCTGCCCCTGTGAAAATTCATCTAAAGTATAAAATTGCTGAAACTAAAAATGAGTACTTCAATCAGTGACGCAAAGCTTGAGTTGATATGGAACAGGGAGCCTGGGTGGCTCAGTTGGTTAGGTGTCTGACTCGATTTAGGCTCAGGTCTTGATCTCACAGTTAGGAGACTGAGCCCTGCATCAGGCCCCACACCAGGCGTGGAACCTACTTAAGACCCTCCCTCTCCCTCTCCCTCTGCCTCTCCCCTGTCCTCTCCCTCTCTCAAAAAAATAAAAACTAAAGAAATAATTGATGTGGACCTTAACATACACAGAACATGACTTCTTTAATATTAACAAAAATTTATATATGAAGCCAAACTTTCTTTTTTTTAAAATTTTTTTTTCAACGTTTATTTATTTTTGGGACAGAGAGAGACAGAGCATGAATGGGGGAGGGGCAGAGAGAGAGGGAGACACAGAATCGGAAACAGGCTCCAGGCTCTGAGCCATCAGCCCAGAGCCCGATGCGGGGCTTGAACTCACAGACCGCGAGATTGTGACCTGGCTGAAGTCGGACGCTTAACCGACTGCGCCACCCAGGCGCCCCGAAGCCAAACTTTCTATAGCCATTTCTGCCTGCTAAGGTGGTAAATTAGTTGCTGCTATTACAGATGACCCCAAACTTAGGCGTTCAAAACAACACAAATTTGTTATCTTATAGTCCTAGAGGTCAGAAGTTTAAAACCACTGTCACTGGGCTAATGTCAAGGGGTCAGCAAGACTGATTCCTTCTGGAGGCTCTCTGGTGAGAACCTGTTTCCTTTCCCCTGACAGTTTCCAGAGGCCATCTGTGTTCCTTAAGGTGTGGCCTCTTTGCTCACACCACTCCACTCTCTTGCTACCATTGTCATAGCTCAAACTATTGATTCTGATCTTCCTCCCTCTCTCTTACAAGGACACTTGTAAGTACAAAGGATACTCTCCCTGTCTCAAACTCCTTAACTTAATCAGATCTACATTGTTCCTTCTACCATGTAAGGTAACATATCCCTTATTCTGGGAATAAGGACATTGACATCTTTCAGGGCCATTATTCAATCTACCACAGACAGTAACGGGGAAGAAGTAGATGGTGGACATGGTCATAGTTAACCATTATGTTTCCCTTTCAACACAACTGGGCAAGGATTTCTTTTACTAGAATTTCTATGCTAGAATTTCAACACATCTACCCATTCTTCTGCCTCCTAAGATTGTTCTGGCCATTGCAAAAGCCACTAGCCACATGTGGCCAATTGAGCCTTTCATGAGCCCTTCATGAGCCCTCCAAATTAAGATGTGCTAGAAGTATAAAGTATGTATCAAATATGGAAAGACTTGGTACAGAAAAAAAATGTAAAATATCTCCTTATTGATTTTATATCAATTTTACATTGTAAAATAAAAATATCTTCATTATATTTGGTTAAATGAAATACATAATTAAAATTAATTTCACTACTTTCTTCTTACTTTTTTATTGTGGCTATTAGAAACTTTTAATTATGTGTGTAAGGAAGTAGCACTTCTTTGATGGTTAATTTTATGTGTCAACTTGACTGGATTAAGGGATGCACAGATATCTGGTAAAACATTATTTCTGCTGTTTCCAGAAAAAAATAGCCCTTGAATAAAGAGCAAAAGGGGCAGCTGGGTGGCTCAGTCAGCTAAGCGTCCGACCTCGGCTCAGGCCGTGAGCTCACAGTTCGTGGGTTTGAGCCCTGCGTCAGGCTCTGTGCTGACAGCTCAGAGCCTGGAACCTGCTTTGGATTCTGTGTCTGCCTCTCTCTGCCCCTCCCCTGCTCATGTTCTGTTTCCTTCTGAACAATTATAACATTTAAAAAAAAAAAAAAAGAAGAAAGAGCAAATGAAGTTCGCCTCACCAATCTGAGTGGGCATCATGTAATCCACTCCATCATCCAATCTGCCTGAACGGGAGCATCCATCTACTCCTGCCCCTGGAATCAGTGCTACTGGTTCTTGGGCCTTCAAATTTGGACGGAATTAAACTATCGGCCTTCCTATATCATATATATGTATGTAGCAGTATGTATACTATAGGTCTGGTCCTCTAGAGAACTCTGACTTTTTGAAAAATTTTTTTAATTTTTATTTATTTTTGAGAGAAAGAGAGAGACAGAGCACGAGTAGGGGAGGGACAGAGAAAGAGGGAGACACAGAATCTGAAGCAGGCTCCAGGCTCCAAGCTGTCAGCACAGAGCCCAATGCGGGGCTGGAACTCATGAACCACAAGATCATGACCTGAGTTGAAGTCGGACACTTACCCGACTGAACCACCCAGGTGCTCCTAGAGAACTCTGATTAATACAACCTCCAAAAATGAGAACCCTGGAAAAATTCAACTTTTTCAAAATCAACTTTTTCAGAACCTGCAAGTTGAGCAAAGCCTTGGAGCTTGATGAATGATTATTCAAGAAAAATGACTGAATTTAGGTAAGAACAGTAAGCTTTTGTCTTAACTTGCCATATTACCATCCACCTCGACCAGTTCCAAGGCAACCTTGAAAATCAACAGCCTCACAGCTAGCAACCTAGAAGCCACAGAAATGGGCAGAATGAATTTGAAGTTTATGAAAGAGCTCCATCACCAGAAAACTGTCACTATTTAACCTGCCTGGCAGTGCCCTAGAAGAGCGGCATTTTCAGGTTTGCCTTATTTGACTTGCCTCGGAGCTTACTCAGTACAAAAAGCCCTGTCCTCAGGACATTTGGAAAAACAATTAGCAGTAATTTTTTAACATCACAGCTAGCTGAGGTGGCAATACCCATGAGAGGAAACAAGAGGCTACCCCCAAACTTAAAAAGAAGCACTGGGTAAAGAGATGTCCATAGGGAATACTGGAAAGCTCCAACATATTCCTGGGAATCTAGAAGGCAACATGCATGTGCAGGGCCATGTGCATGAACAAGAAAGACCTGACAAGACCTAATTAATGTTTCACTTACAGCCAACCTTCAGGTTCTGCACAAAAGTGAAGTGAAGGCTAAGGTAGAGTTGGGAATTCTGTTCCAACACACACAGTGCAAAACTAAGAGATATATTGGCTCAAGACAGTTAAGGGAAATTCTCTTCCTACCTTAGGTGGTCTAAGCCTAGTACTCCTCAGACAACTGAAGATCTCTGGCCAGGGTGGCTCCCCAGTGTGATCTGAAGGTCTGAAGGTAAGCAGGTGAGATGGTCCATGCCTGCGAGGGCTAAGGACCCCTTTTCTTTCTCTCTTCTCCCACTCTGTCCCCCTGAGGCCTCCATTGGCAGAAGCAGCTTCCTCAGGGCGAATCTGCACTAGTTTTGGACTTGCAGAGGAACCTTTCCTGACACCTCCTGACTCTCAGAGGCCTTGCTTCCTGTGGGCCCCCCTTTTCCTTTTGTTCCCACAGATCCGCCATCATCTTGATCTAGCAGCAAAATATGAGTGAATCCAACAATTCCATATACAAATCATGTTTCAACAAGGATACCAGCCAATAGCATTGGAGGATCCCCTACCCCTAAATGCCGGGGACCTGACCACCAAGGAATTTCACTCAAATCACCCATCAGCCCATTACTATAATACCATGCTTTGTTCTATAACTGCACAGAACCCCTGACAGATTGGTAAGTTTGGGTAGGGACAGCACTCCACCCCCATCCAGCATGAAACAGTTACTGAATTTGAGCCCTCTCCCCAAATGCCAAAGATGTGTCATTGTAGATCTGTCAGGGGGAATGTAGAGGCTGCTTTTAGGCAAGCGACTTGAGCAATGGAAACCTGAGTAAAGAAAAAGGGCCCACAGTGACCACTGGGCTAGATGAAAATAGACACATTAGGTGACCCACCTCAAAATATCCATAAGCCCTAGGTGACCAATGGGCTACTTACAACTGGGCACAGATACCAAAAAAGGAAAATTCCATATGTTCCTATACCTTCTCACTTCCTCCCTTAACTACAGCCCCCTCCATCACTGCCTCCTGGCAAACAGTCTCTCCTTCGCTGTCCTGCCTCCTGCTACCTTGTAGTGTATTCAGTAAACTTCAAACTCCAAAGAAAGAAAGAAAGAATGGAAGGAATGAAGGAACAAAAGAACAATGGAAGAAATTGTCTGCCTAATCAGCAGCTGACCACTGAACTGAGCACAGACTTCAGCGGCTACACAAGACAAACAAGAAAGACTTTACAGAATTCATTCGATAAAGTCATTAAGCAAACAAATAATAGCAACAACATATAGCAACAATAACAAACCGTCAGGTACAGGAAAAATTCAATCTCCATAGTTTCTACATTCTACTATTTAAAATATCTACTTTTGGGGACATCTGGGTGGCTCAGTCAGTAAAGTGTCCAAGTCTTGACTTTGGCTCGGGTCATGATCTCTGCTCTGATAGCATGGAGCCTGCTTGGAATTGTCTCTCCCCCTCTCTCTCTGCACCGCCCCCCCCCCCAACTTGTGCTCTCTCTCTCTCTCTCTCTCTCAAAAATAAATACATAAACTTAAAAAAATAAAATATCCAGTTTTCAACAACAACAAAATTAAGAGACATGAAAAGAGATGGTAAATTATGGCTATGCACAGTGGGGGGTGGGAGGCGGGAGAAGGTAGGGGAAGGCAGTCAAGAGGAACTACCTCTGAGGAAACCCCAGTGTTATACTTCCTAGACAAAGACTTTAAATCAGGTACTGTAAGTTTGTACAAAGAAAGACCTGAAAGAACCCTGCCTGAAAAATTAAAGAAAAGTGTAAGCATGACTATGAGAGTGAAGTCAGAAGAGAGGAAAGAATAACAGTGGAAGAATAAATATTCAAAGGAGCAATGGCCAAAAACTTCCCAAATTTGATGGAAAACATTAATCGACACACCCAACAAGCTCAGCGAATTCCAAGCAGGACCCAAAGAGATCCAAATCTAGACACATAAAAAATCAACTGACAAAAGACAGAGACAAAGAAAGAATTTTGAAAGTAGAAAGATTTCATACCTGACTTCTCATTAAAAATCACAGGTCCCATAGAATAACATATATGAGTAGAGAGAATGCCAAACAAGAATTTTATTTCTGGAAAAACTACCTTTAAAAACTAAAGGAGTAATTAAGACATTTTTAGAGAAACAAACAAAAAAAAAAAAAAAAAAAGGAAGAATTTGTTGCTAGCAAACCTGTCCCACAAGAAATACCAAAGGGAGTCCTGGAGCCAGAAATGGAAAAAATAAATAAATACATACATACATACATACATACATACATATATACATACTAGACAGTAACACAAATCCACACAAAGAAATAGAGAGCACCAGTAGAGCTACCTAAAATAAGTAAGGATAGGGGGCTCCTGGGTGGCTCAGTCAGTTAAGCATCTGACCTTGGCTCAAGTTGTGATCTCACAGTTTGTGGGTTCAAACCCCACGTTGGGCTCTGTGCTGACAGCTCAGAGCCTGGAGCCTGCTTTGGATTGTGTGTCTCCCTCTCTCTCTGCCCCTCCCCTGCTTGCGCTCTGTCTCTCTCTCTCTCAAAAATAGTAAACAAACATTAAAAAAAATTGGGGTGGGAGGGGGCAACTGGGTGGCTCAGTCGAATAAGATCTGACTTTGGCTCAGGTCATGATGTCACGGTTCGTGAGTTCTAGCCCCACATTAGGCTCTGTGTTAACAGCTCAGAGCCTGGAGCGTGCTTTGGAGTCTGTGTTTCCCTCTCTCTGCCCCTCCTCTGCTCACACTCTGTCTCTGTCTCTCAAAATAATACATAAACATTTAAAAAAATTTTAAGCAAAATAAGTAAGCATAAAAGACAGTATAAATATATTTTGTGCATAAATCTTTCTTCTTCTACCTGGTTTAGAAGAGAACTGAATAGAGCCTATAGTGGTAAATCTGTGTTGATGAGCATACAATGTATAAAGATGTAATATGTATCACAATAGTGGTGCAAAGAAAAGAGGAGGAAACAAAGCTATATTGGTGCAAAATTTTTACCTGGTATTCAAATTAAGTTGGTATTAATCTAAAATAGATTGTTTTAGATTGAGATATTATTTATAATTCCCAGGACAACACTGAGAAAATAAAAAATTAATATATGTATTATATATATAAAGGGAATTATAATAATACACTACAAAACATCTATTTAACCAAAAAAAGACATTAATGAAGGAACAAAGAAACAAAAAATATGTAAGACATATAAAAAACAATAGCAAATAGCAAATTTAAAAAGCAGAGATTAGCAAAATGCATTAAAAAAATCACTCTAACCATATTCTGTCTATAAAAGACACACTTTAAATTCAAAACCACAAAGAGGTCAAGGTAAAATGATGAAAGACGATACACCATGTGTCACGGGCTGTGCCTCCTCAAAAGTTCATGCATTTAAGTCTTAATCTTTATACCTCAGGATGTGACCACATTTGGAGACGGTGTCTTCTAAGAGGCAGTTAAGTTAAAATGAGGTCACTGGGATGTGCCCTAATCTAAAATGACTGATGTCTTTATGTAAAGAAAACATTGGACACAGAGTGCAAAAAAACGATGATGTAAAAACATAGGTAAACATGACCATCCACAAGCAAGAAAAAAGACCTGAACCAGATCCTTCCCTCATGGCCTTCAGAAGAAATCAACTCTGACAACACCCTCACCTCAGAGTTCAACCCTCTAGAATTATGAGAAAATAAATGTCTAGTGTTTAAGCCACTCAGTCTATGGTACTTCATTATGATAGCCCTAGCAAATAATACCTCATGAAAATGGTAGCCAAAAGACAGATGGAATACATACAAATATCAGACAAAATAGACTTTAAGACCAAAAACTTGTTACTGGAGGCAAATGAATTCATTTTACAATGATCAAATGGTCAATTTATCAGGAAGACATAACAATTATAAACATATATGAGCCTAACAACAGACCACCAAAGACCTGAAGCAAAAACTGAGAGAACTGAAGGAAGAAAGAGACAATCCAATAATCACAGATGGAGACTTACATACCCCACTTTCAATAATGGATAAAGTGACTAGGCAGAAAATCAACAGAGAAATAGAACTGAAATGCATAAATGTAAATCAAAACCACTTTACATGAATTACTTTATAAGAACTAAATTAAAAAATTATAGAGGGGCACCTGGGTGGCTCCGTCAGTTAAGCATCCAACTCTTGGTTTTGGCTCAAGGGCTGATCTCACAGTTCGTGGGATTCAGCCCTGCTTCAGGCTCTGTGCTGACAGAGGGATTCTCTCTCTCTCTCTCTCTCTCTCTCTCTCTCTCTCTCTCTGTCTCCTTCTCTCTCTCTTTCAAAATAAATAAATAAATACACTTTTAAAGCAAATTATAGAGAATAGCTAGTCATGTTAGGAAAGGATGTGGAAAAATTAGATACTTCATAAATTGCTGGTGACATTATAAAATAGTGCTGCTGTTTTAGAAAAAAAAATGACAGTTCCTCAAAATTTTAAACATAACATTACTTTACAAACCAACTAGACTTAACAGGCATCTATATAACACTCCACTTCACAAGCACACCTGGAACATCCTCTAAGACAGACCATTCGTTAGGTCAAAAACAAGCCTCAGTACATTTAAAAAGATTGAAATTAAAAAAAAAAAAAGATTGAAATTCACACAATGAACGTTCTCCAACTACAATGGAATGAAGTGAAAAATTAATAACAGAAGGTATTTGGGAAATTCACAAACAAATGGAAATTCAACAGCACATTCCTAAAAACCAATGGATCAAAGAAGAAATCACAAAAGGAATTAGAAAGCAATTTGAGATAATTGAAAAGGAAAACACAACACACCAGAACTTATGAGATGAAATTTAGTGAAACAGTCCTTAAAGGAAATTTACAGCTGAAAATACCTACGTTTAAAAAGAAAATGACCTCAAATAAATAACTTAAAATTCCACCATAAGACACCAAAAAAAGACGAGCAAACTAAACCCAAAATTAACAAGAGGAAAGAAATAATAAAGAGCAGGAATGAATGAAATAGAATGGAGAAAAACAACAGAGAAAATCAATGAAATCTAACGTTGGTTTGCTGGAATGATCAACAAAATTAACAAATCTTAAGGTAGACTGAGAAAAAAAAGAGAGAAGACTCAAATTACTAAAATCAGGAATAAAAGAGTGAACATCTCTAATCATCTTACAGAAATAAAAAGGGTTATATAAAAATACTACAGGGGCACCTGGGTGGCTCAGTTGGTTGAGCATCTGACTTTGGCTCAGGTCATGATCTCGCAGTTGACGAGTTCGAGCCCCGTGTCAGGCTCTGTGCTGACAGCTCAGAGCCTGGAGCCTGCTTCAGATTCTGTGTCTCCCTCTCTCTCTGCCTTCCCCCCCACCCCCATTCATCTCTGTCTCTGTCTCAAAATAAACGTTAAAAAAATTTTTTTTAAATACTACAATCATATTCCAATAAATTAAGTCACCTAAATAAAATGACAAATTCCTACAAAGACACAAATTACTGAAACTGACTAAATAATAAATAGAAAATCGAAATAAACATATAACAAATAGGGAGATTGAATTAGTACTCATAAAACTTACAAAACAATTAAAAGTCCAGGATTTTTTAGCTTCATTGATGAACTCTACAAAACAATTAAAGAAAAACTAATGCCAATTCTCCACAAACTCTTCCAAAAACTAGGAGAGAAAGGAAAAACTCATTCTATGTGATATACCTGATACCAAAAACAGAAAAATATCCAGAAGAAGAAAACTACAGACCAATTCTCCTTTTGAATATAGACCCCAAAATCCTTAGCAATATAGTAGCAAACTGAATAGAGCAACATATACAAAAGATTATGCAACATGACCAAGTGAGATTTTCCCCAGGACTATAAAATCAATCAATCAAAGTTAACCAATTAATAATCAAATAACAATTTAATAGGATAATTGATGAAAGCCAAATAATGATCTTAATACTTTCAGAAACAGCAGTTGCCAAAATCTAACACCTTTTGTGATAAAAACACTCAGCAAACCAAGTATAAAAGGAAACTCCTCAATCTGATAAAGAGCATCAATGAAAAAACCACAGCTCACCTCATACATACTGGTAAAAACTGAACGTTTTGCTCTGAAATAAAGAAGAAGAAAAGGTTGTTTGCTCTTGCCACTTCTATTCAACATTGTACTGGGATTCTTTCTACCCAGGGCAGTTAAGCAAGAAAAAGAAATAGCAGGCATCCATTTTGAAAAGGAGAAAGTAAAACTATCTTTATTCACATATGATGTGGTCTTGTATATGGAAAATCCTACAGTATCCACTAAGATACACTTAGAACTAGAAAAATGAGCCCAGCACAGTTGCAAGATACAAGATGAATCTACAATCATGTTAAGTTCTATTGCTCAGTGCTAATCACCTTACTGATTAAGATCATTCTCCCAAAAGATAAGTCAAGATATATTCTTTTTGTAAGTCCTTCTTAATAGCTAAAACATATTCCCCAAACATCCCTATTCATCATAACAATATATTTCTAGCATTGGGCACTTAAAGATTTAAGTGCATAAATAAATTAATGAATAGTGGGAGGGCCTTATACACTCAAGGAGAATAAAAATATAGCAGCCTCTGGATGCAGACCTAGTTCAGGTTCCAGCTCTACCTC
This sequence comes from Herpailurus yagouaroundi, assembly GCF_014898765.1. NCBI lineage: Eukaryota > Metazoa > Chordata > Mammalia > Carnivora > Felidae > Herpailurus > Herpailurus yagouaroundi. The sequence continues at coordinate 87,278,997 of NW_024412391.1, read as the reverse complement.
TTAGTTAATGACTATGTGACGTAGAGCAAGTTACACTATTATTCTGTGCCTCTGTTTCCTCCTCAGTAAAATGGGAACAATAGAGCTGTTGAGGAAATAAATTAGTTAATTTATGCAATTAGTTAATATATGCAAGGTTCTTAGAATAGTGTCTAGTATAAAGCAAACATTATACAAGTTTTACTAAGTTGTTAAAGCCATTCTCAATAATTCAACTTCGGAGAATAAAAGCAGCCTATGTAACACAGCATCTACTCCAAGGTCAGCAAGGTGATAGCGCTTTCCCAGTGTTGCACCTTGGCAGACACCGTTGTTAATAACCACAGCACTGTCTCACCACATAACCTGTCTCAATCTTCTTGGTACTGGTCTCCAGTCAGCCCAAGTGATAAAAGATTAAAGCTATTTGCAGTCTCGTGTTGTTTCTTGTATCATCCCACTAAAACAGCACTTTGAGAACTTTTAGTTCTGTTATTAACAGAACTCAACTCCTACCCTACAGGTTTGACCTGTTACCTACTCCTAACTTCTAATGGACCTACTAATTATAGATTATTGGGTTATTATTTAAATGTCACAACCCATGCTTATTCTTCAGATGATTATTAATAAATGACCAGGTTTAGTGCCAGTGTCAACTTCAAGGGATGTCTTGCAGTCAGTTACATCAGACTTTTGTCAGTTCCTAGAACATGCCAAGTCCTGTCCTGCTTCAGGCCTTTGCATTTATTGTTCCCTCTCTCTGGAATGATCTTGCCCTGGCTAACAGAAGTGCCCGTTATCTTTATTACACTGTTTATTTCCTTCTGCAAATGTGTCACTTATTACTCGTTTTTTGTCTGTGTCTAAATTCCATTAGACAAGGAACATACTGGCTTATTTATCATTTATTGCATACTTTGGCATATAGTAGATGAGAAACAGGGAGCAAGGATGGACGGATGGCAGGCAGATAGACTCTGTTAGTGCAGATTCTCCTTCATTTCTTACTCCCTACAGTGAGTATCCATAGGTTGAAAAAAAAGAGAAAAAGATCTGAATTATAACTTTTAAGGTGAAAATATATTTAGTATATGGCATTTACCACAACAGAAAGGTAAATTAAAGCATATTAGAAGATTTTCTATGAAAATGGTTGAAACCCAAGTAGTTTCCTTTTAGCCTCCAGTCATCTACAAAATGAAATCAACCAGAATATCCAAATTGCTAAGTACTTGAGTTAATCAAGATCTTGTTATGTATTGCTGGTATATAATGACTCAAGGATACAAAAAAACTTAAAAATTACTCACCATTATACTTCATATACATTCTGTAAAGAACTTAAAGTGATTTTCCTAGAAATTAAATCTCAACCACCATGCTTCATGCTAGTGGTTTACTTTTCCTTTAGCTACAATGATGACATAATGGTTGGGGCCAAATAGATGTGTTCCACTAGGAATCAGTTGGTCTATAACTATGGCAGGTATAGAGCTACTACTAATTAGCCAACACAGAGGATATGATTACTACATTTCATTCTACATAAAATGTTCCAACCCTAGGAAGTACAAAGATGAAGGTAGAATCGATTAACTTAGCAACAAAAACAAATTGTTGTTAACTCTAGTAGAAGAACATAAGTGATTCTCATACTGTTAAATCCACCTTTAGGAACAGTCAGTTAAATTCATTATTCCATAGGATTCTGCAAAACTAAAATCTAAATTCAGTGACTATTTATCAGCACCAATGGATCTTTCTCCTATCTCTTTTGTATCTTGATCTTAATCATGTTCCTATTTTTTTCAGAACATTTTGAAAGTACCAAATTGTTTTAAAGTATCTAATAAGAGAATTAAATTAGATCACAATGAAATTTGTCCTCCTGTTTTATTCTTTTCTCCTTTGAGATATTATCTCACCACTGATTATCAATTATTACAATTAAAAGCCCTAGTTTCCCTCACTGTGGTTCATGTCATATAAAAATATGCAATGCCCATGAATATAACTAAGGATTTCAGTTATACAAAGCTAGAGCATCCTCCCAATACACTTACATTTCACTGGATCTTCTAGAAGAAGGAGAAGGAGGAGGAGGAGGAGGGAGAGAGGGAGGAGGTAGAGGAGGAGGAAGAGGAGGAGGAGGAGGAGGAGGAGGAGGAGGAGGAGGAGAAGAAGAAAGAAAGAAAGAAAGAAAGAAAGAAAGAAAGAAAGAAAGAAAGAAAGAAA
>NW_024412391.1:87209437-87276770 GCF_014898765.1 Herpailurus yagouaroundi | reverse complement strand
AAAGAAAGAAAGAAAGAAAGAAAGAAAGAAAGAAAGAAAGAAAGAAAAACAGCCAACCATGTTTTATATTACAGCCAACTAGCATTCAATCCAACCAACAGTATAAAAATAAAAACATAAAATAATATATTATCTAAAATTCTAATTTTCTTTGGAAATCATCTGAGATTTCATTTTTTGGTGTGTCTTTACCTTCCTAATTAGTCATCTTGATATTAGATAAGTGTTGATTTTTTTTTTTATTCCCTGAACTATAATAAAGGAGCAGGAGGCCTTGGAGAGAATGCCAGTTAAAGAATGGAAGCTGGACAAGGATTTAAAAATTGGCTTCACGGGGCACCTGGGTGGCTCAGTCAGTTTAGTGTCTAATCCTTGCTTTCAGCTCAGGTCAGGGTCTCAGTTTGTGAGTTAGAGCCCCAGGTCAGGCTCTGTACTAACAGCGCAGGACCTGCTTGGGATCCTCTCTCTGCCTCTCTCTCTCTCACTCTCTCTCTCTCTCTCTCTCTCTCTCACACACACACACACACAATAAATAAATAAATAAACAAACAAACTTAAAAATTAAAAAAGAAATGTTTTTAATGGGCCTCAAGTAACTAAGGATTGTCAGGCCGACAGGAGTCTTCAGGGCAGGAATGCATTAGGCTCCTCAAAAATGGGAGATTCAAATGCAAACTCACAGTTCTCTGATTTCTTAAGCTTTCTGATGATATTACCTCCTCTTTTTTCTCTCCCTACTCCATGCTGTCAACTTCCTTGGTCATAGGCTGCTGCCTCTCTCCCTTTCCATCCTCTATTCACCCTTCAGCATGATCTCAACCTTCAGCCTCCCACTTCCTTCCTGGATACGTAATTGTCTTTCCTCACAGATCTGGCACATTTACAATATTCTTAAGGAAATTCTTTCAGAGCTGACATCAATATGATACAGTGCTCGTGATACTTGAGAGGTACACAAAATGTTTTCATTCTAATTTCTTTTTTTATATTTATTTATTTTTGAGAGAAAGAGAGAGAGAAAGAGAGAACGGGGAAGGGGCAGAGACACAGATAGACACAGAATCTGACACAGGGTCCAGGAACTGAGCTGTCAGCACCGATGTGGTGCTCAAACTCACGAACCGCAAGATCATGACCTGAGCTGAAGTCAGATGCTTAACCAACTGAGCCACCCAGGCGTCCCAATTCTAACTGCTTTTTAAATCAGAAAAAAATTAATTCAATAATAATTAATACACAATAATGAATTATATTCACCTTTATACCAATGCAGCTGTAATTCATAGTATTTTTATTGGAGAAAAGGACCCACAAGGGCAGAATTTTCTAGGGCCCACAGAAGTCATAATGGGCCCTGAATGTGAGTCAACCTAGCCCTACATCCTTCCCCACTCAAAACTGGTCCATGCTAGCCTTATGGGTAAGACCCATACCAGAAGTGACCATATGAGTATTTATTTCAAAACCTGACTTGTGACGGTTGCATCACTCAACACATACACTAAGAATTATTAAACGGTCCATTGAAACAGGGTGAATTTTATGATGTGAAAAATATACCTCACTGAAACTGTTTCTTTAAAAACATATAGAAGGGCACCTAGGTGGCTCAGTTGGTTAAGCCTCCGACTCTTGATGTTGGCTCAGGTCACGATCTCAAGTTCATGAGTTCGAGCCCCACGTCGGGCTCTGAACTGACAGTGTGGAGCCTGCTTCAGATTCTTTCTCTCCTTCTCTCTCTGTCCCTCCCCTGCTCTCTCTCTCTCAAAAAACAAATAAACTAAAAAAAAAATTTTTTTTTAAGATACAAAATTAAAAAAAAAGCAGAAACACAGGTGTATCTAAAAACACAAAAAGATAAATTTCAGATTACTATACTTATTTTAAATTCAGAAGTTGATCCACAAAAATGTGCCATAATACTGGGAGTTAAAATTTTATCTACCCTAAATATGAACACTTTTACAAACATGAAAAAAGAATAATGACATCAAAAATGTCAAAACATTCTATATGTGAAAATAATTATGGAAGTTTGGTGCTAAAAAAACTAACTCATTGTAGTAGTAATTAAGGGAGCCTGGTTGCAATTAAGTACAGGAAGGATATTAAAACTTCCAAAAGATATTTCTGTCAGCCACAACAGAAGAATAAGAGCAACAGAATAATTGGAACCACATCCAAATCCACTTCCTTGTTATTTACCAATATCATCTAAAGAATACTGTTTAGATGCTGACGTGAGACAATCTTCAGTTGACAACTTTAAATCATATTAAGACTTAAAAAAAAAAATCAAAGAATTTTATGACAAGGGTTAAAAGTTCACAGCCTTGAAACTACAAAAAATCTGGTGCCCACTATAAACCACATCCTGGCAACTGTCATGTCTCTACAATGAAATGGTTTTGTTGTGGTCGAGGCAATCAGCTCTGAGTTAATAATTAGCTACTATTCAAATCAAGTGTAATTTGTGTAATTGTACACTAGATCACTTGTAGGAGAGGGAGTACAAAATTTCATTTTTAGCAACTGATATTGAATGTTATAGTCATTCATTTGTCATCCTGTGTAATGCAATCAAAATGAGTTAGAAAAGCCTGTTTTTTTACCCACTGCATGAAATCTCAGTCACTTTCCAGGCATCTGAAACGAAGTTCGAATGCTATCTGCTTAATGCAGGTGAACATTTATATAAAAAAAGAAGAAGAAAGTGAATACATTTTTTAAAAGGTGAAGTTTCCTATTATATTCCTTTGAAAAGCATCTAGAAATAGCACTTCACATTTACATGAAGCAGATTTTAATCATTTTGGGGTTGGGTTGGGTTTTTGGATCTAGGATCTATGTTATCTTAAATTGAAAATCTAAGTAAAGTGGGATGTCTGGGTGGCTCAGTCGGTTAAGTGTCCAACTTCAGCTCAGGTCATGATCTCATGGTTCATGAGTTCAAGCCCTGTGTTGGGCTCTGTGTTGACAGCTCAGAGCCTGGAGCCTACTTTGGATTCTGTGTCTCCCTCTCTCTCTGTGCCCCATTTTTTTTAATGTTTTATTTTATTTTTGAGACAGAGAGAGACAGAGCATGAGCAGGGGAGGGGCAGAGAGAGACAGGGAGACACAGAATCCGAAGCAGGGTCCAGGCTCTGAGCTGTCAGCACAGAGCCCGACGCAGGGTTTGAACCCACGAACCGCGAGATCATGACCTGAGCCAAAGTCAGACACCCAACCAACTGAGCCACCCAGGCACCCCCAAAAAAAATTCTTTTAAGGAAAGACTAAGTAAAGTTAGTCAAGATTTCTCTATTATGAAAAGTTATAATAATTATGATAATAAAATAATTATGTCAATAACCAGTTTTTTTAATCTCAGCCCATTTCTAACACTGCAAAATATTTTTTAAATAACCTAATAAAATTAATGCTAGTCATCAGAATACTTTTATGAAGAATTTTTCACATCCTTGAAAGCAGTAGATTCTCAAAACAACCTAGTTATGTGAGTAGAATGTTGATTGGCCCCCCAACATTTATTTCCCCTTCCTCTGGACAAAAGATAACCACACAATGCTTTAGGTGAATCACATCTCCCCAGTTACAGTCTTATGGTTTGGGTAGAGTTAACACTATCACTAGTACCTAGAACAGCTTAAGCCAAATAGCATATTTCTTTCAGTCCTCATTAATTGGTTCAGGAATGGTCATTTAACCCAGTAAAATATATGGTCTTGTTTTCCGGGGCTTCCAGGAAAAAGGTCTTCCTTTCTCTTTCATGCAAACTGCTAAACGATTCTGTAAGTTTCCTTAATGGTACAGTATAAAGACGTAAGACCTGGGACCAGAACTGCTTCATCTATAGCTCCACATCATGAAACATGAAGAAAACAGAGGAAGGCAGCGACAGCACAGAATAGGAGTGAAAACAGGAAAGTAAAGAAAGACAAGTGAGAAATAGAGAAAAGAGATGCCCAAGGGTAGAGAAACACACGTGAGAAGAAGTACAGAGACAAGACAAGGGCAGAGGCAAAAAGAGAAAAACAGAGCTTGGGCTGCAGTGGGTTAAGAGAACAAAAATGTTCTTCCCACCCGCTGCCTGGCACCTCAGACAGCCTTCAATAAAAATTAGTGTCTGTACCACTGCCCTCTGAAACTCAAACGTTGTCCACAGCTCAGAGGTTATTCAGCACATGGCAACTATAGCATGTACCCAAGGAGACGTAGTCTTTGGTTGAAAAGACCATCACCAACAGAATTTGTAGGTAAAGAAACAGAGGCCTTGGAAGGTTAAAATCCAGATTCCAAAGCATAACATACAAGGCCCTTAACTACCTTGGTCCAACCATGCTCCAAGGCCCTGTTAGAAAACCACACCTTAGACTCTCATTTCTGACACAGCTGCCTCTTGTATTAAACCTTGGACTGAGGTGTCACTTTGCACTCCAACCTAGCGACCACAGAGCCTGGGGCACAGTGAGCCCTCAGTTGGCCAGAGTGCATAAAAAAAATCCAGGTGTCCATGACTCCAAATGCTGTTTTTCTCAAAATTCTCATATTTCAACAGAAACAATGGTCCATCAGGTTAAAGTCCATGATAGTTTTCATTCACTGGATCTAAACATGATTAGATAATGATCCAGAAGGGCCACCTTGTTGCACTATCTTATTCTGATTCTTGGCATGCAGGTTGGGGGGCAGGGGAGCCAGTCCTGTTATGTTTTCCCTTGTTACTGAGTGCTCTTTTGCTTCCTCTGCCTCTTACTAAATTTGCCTTCTCCTCTGGAGCCCCAGTGTAGGAAAGCTGGATCTTGCCTGTCCCTCAGTGCTGAAAATCTAGCCTTTATGATGCAGGGAAAAGAGAACCAGCCAGGATATCGGAAACCAAATTCTTGCTGTGACTCCTTGGTCAAGCAGATCAACCTCTCCTACTTCAGTTTCCTTATAAGTAACATAGGAAAAAAAATTCCTGCCCTACCTACCTCAGGTGATAATTACGAAGGTCATATAGAATAGTAAACGTGGGGCACCTGGGTGGCTCAGTTGGTTGAGCATCTGACTCTTGGTTTCAGCTTGGGTCATGATCCCAGGCCGTGGGATCGAGCCCCACATCAGGCTCCACACTGAGCATGGAGCCTGCTTAAGATTCTCTCTTTCTCTCCCTCTGCCCCTTTCCCAGGCTCACACTCAGTCTCTCTCTCTCAAAAATATAATAAAATAAAATAATTAAAATAATAAAAATAAAATAGTAGATGTGAAAGTCCATAGCTCTAAAATTAGACTTAATCAATTTTTTTATCATAAAAGGTAAAAGGTAAGGACAACAGTCAAGGTATGTAAACAAGCTAAGTGTTCATCGGTGGATGAATGGATAAAAATAATGTGATACATATACACACACACAATGGAATGTTATTCAGCCATAAAAAAAAAAAAAAAGAAGGAAATCCTGTCATTTGCAATAACATGGATGGACCTTGAGGGCATTAAGTAAAATAAGCCAGACAGAGAAAAACAAATACAGTATAATCTCACTTATTTTTGGAATCTAGAAGACTTTTTTTTACTTAAAAAAAAAATACTGAGCTCATAATACAGAGAATAGATTGGTGATTGTGAGAGGCAGAGGGTGGGTAAAACGGGTGAAGGGGGTCAAAAGGTACAAATTTCCAGTTATAAAATAAATAAGTCATAGGGATGTAATGTACAACATGGTGACTATAACTAGTAATACTCTACCACATATTTGAAAGCTGCTAAGAGAGTAGATGGGGAAAGTTTTCACCATGAGAAAACAAAATCAACCGATGTTAACCAGACGTGGTGAGCGTTTTGCAATGTATACAAATATCAAATCATTATGTTGTACAACTGAACTTAATATAATGTTATATATCAGTTTTACCTCAGTTCGTTTATTTTTGAGAGAGAGAGAGAGCGAGAGCGGGGGAAGGGCAGAGAGAGACACACACACAGAATCTGAAGCAGGCTCCAGGCTCTGAGCTGTCAGCACACAGCCTGACACAGGGCTTGAACCCACAAACAGCGAGATCATGACCTGAGCTGAAGTTGGATGCTTAAGTGACTGAGTCACTCAGGTGCCCCAATTTTACCTCAATTTTAAAAAAGATAATGAGTCTTAAATACACAAATAATTTTAGCAAACTTTGACTAGGTTAACTACAGCACCATCAGCTACAGCTAAATCACTGGTACCTAGTTTACTGAAAACACATCATCTCATCATAAGTTGTTTATTAAGTACTTATTCTAACTCAATGGTTTTCTACCTTTTTCTAATCTTTCGTAGCAAACCTAAAGGCTATGTGACATACCTACTGGTAACAGTGGGTCCCTGACTGATCTCAAAAGACTGGGAGAGACTGCTATTTGACAAATACTGGGATACGCTATTAGGTTACCACTGTAAACAGGAACAAACATTCCTGCATTCATGGAACTTACAGTCTTAGGAAATAGCATGAACAACAAACACAGACACATACCCAAAATGACTGGAATGTGTATATGCGTGTATGCATGCATGAGTCTGGACTTACTGTACCCTCACTTCAGCTCTACCAGTCATACCACCCCCCTCCACTCTCATCTCCAGGGACCCACACACCTCTGAGTTGTGCATCATTGCATTAGGTGATGGAAGAGAATTAAACTCTATAATACTCTACAGGAGAATTTCTTCCAAAGCTAATTATCATTGACATATAAGTAAAGCAGTCTAAGTACAGTTCAGGCGTCTTAAGGACTTTAAACTAAGCCTAGGACCCTCTGTGATCAGACAGGTCAAACACCCATGAAACCTTCATGTCTTCCATACTTATGAAATGTGTAACTTGTAAACAGTCACTTAACCTACATCAGGTTCCTTACAGCTATTAAATTAGAGGAGGGAAGAAAAAGGCTTTCAGCTTCTTCCCATAACTAACATCTGTGTTTTTCTATTCAAAAGACCATTCATTCATTTGGAGAGAATTATTTTACCCTTTTATTTAACCATTAAAATGCTCACTGTAACTCAAAGCTAATGTTGAAACTCCAGACATTGTAATTCACCTGCAACCATTTGATATGTTTCTTACCTCTAGATAATTCCTCAATTTTGCCTGAGAGAAAATATCTCCAAAGCAGTTTTCCAACTTTATTAGTCTCCCATGTATGCCATTTAAATCTGAAATTCCTAACTGAGATCTCCATCTATAAAGTAATTTTTCTCACGGTAAAATTAAACTATTTTCTTTTTTATTCTATTCCCGAAAAATTATCTGTCCCAAATCAACGTCCACCTATGGTACAGCGCCTGGGTCTGCTCCAATAAAAAGGAGGCAAAATGTCAATGTGAGAGTTAGCTAACTCTTTTATTCTACCAGTTTAGTATTTAGCATAACATAACTGATAACTGTCTAAACCAAGGGTTCTTACTCCGGAGTCCATGGAAAGAATTCTGGCAACTAATTAACCTGAACAGAAAAAATTAGATCTTTATTTCCATCCAACTCCAAGATAAAATTTAGCATTTTCTTCAATTACGAGTGTAAGCAGCAAACCACAGGAGATTAGTAGTACCTATGGCTTGATCACCAATAAATATTATACATATTTTCATATCATATTATAGTTATTGTAGGTATCTTAAAGCATCATATATGTTCAACATTTCCTCAAAATTGTAGTAGTTACTAGGCCCAACAATAGATCTTATGGTTTAATGTGTTAATACAAAAATGATATGTTATTATAACACAAAATTGGTTTTTACATTGAAATAACTATATTTCAATATAATTGGCTTCCCTCGCAATCCTAAGTATATCATTTTATGCACTTAGAAATATAATTCTAAGAAAAGGTCCATAGACTTCACCAGAGTACACAAGGGGTCTACAGTACAAAAAAGGTGAAGAAACTCTGGTCAAAAGAAGTTACAGAGCTCATGTGACAATAAAATAGAACCAAACGTACTCTTGTCTCACTCTTGTCACACTCATTCTAATATAAACAGTCCTTAAAATTCTAATTCAACAGCAATGCCTATTACAACAAAATCTTCATGGCCCACTTATTTTAAGATGACAATAATTAACTATATCAAAACAAAATAGCTTTTGCTGTTGTTGTTTGTGGGTTTTTTTCTGTTGTTTTTATTTTTGCACATGTGACCATAAAATTTGATATGAAAGAGTATGATCCAGATACACGTCTTTACAGCACAATCTAGAATGCTTTTTGGATTGGTACCTGAGATGACAGTAGGTTGCAATCAATGAACAGTCCTTTCCCAGTTTTATATCTTTGTATCAATCCAGCCATAATGGCTCCATATGCATACAGGCCAGTAGCAAGATCAGTCATGGCCACTCCTGGACGAACTGGATCTCCATCCTGATTGAGGGTTGGGGTGAGAAAAACAGAGAAAATTGAAAATTGAAACCATCAGATGATTTCTCAAATATTCTAAGATCAAACAGAAGAAAGAATTGTATATGACTTGTGCATGCACACACACAAGAGAAAAACCAACAAGCTGCTACTGTGGATACCTGTTGGTGGTAAGAATATATATTTACTGTATTGCTCACTCCTTCTCCTACCAACCAAACTAAACCAAACCAAATAAGATAAAATATTTTTTAAACATGTCTGAAGTTCCTTCTTTTAAAAAAAAAAAAAATTAATGTTTATTTATTTTTGAGAGAGAGAGAGAGAGAACATGAGTGTGGGAGGGGCAGAGAGGGAGGGAAACACAGAATCTGAAGCAGGCTACAGGCTCCGAGCTGTCAGCACAGAGCCTGACACAGGGACCGAACTCAGGAACAGCAAAATCATGACCTGAGCCAAAGTCGGACAATGAACTGACTGAGCCACCCAGGTGCCTTCTTAATATATTTTACCTGCTTGGGGCGCCTGGGTGGCGCAGTCGGTTAAGCGTCCGACTTCAGCCAGGTCACGATCTCGCGGTCCGTGAGTTCGAGCCCCGCGTCAGGCTCTGGGCTGATGGCTCAGAGCCTGGAGCCTGTTTCCAATTCTGTGTCTCCCTCTCTCTCTGCCCCTCCCCTGTTCATGCTCTGTCTCTCTCTGTCCCAAAAATAAATAAACTTTGAAAAAAAAAATTTTTTTTAAATATATTTTACCTGCTTATAGTAACAAAATAAATAATTAAATTTGAATTTAAATGAGTTAATCTATTGGAAATGAAAAAGAGCATTTTTTTTTTTCCTGTTGGGTAGGAGGCTCTTCCAGGAAAAAAGGCAGAAGACCTGGGCTATTCTCCTTATAAGCATGCTAATTACTGGCAAATATACTAATGGTATTTGCTTTAAAAAAAAAGTAATACTTATCCATAGAAGGCTTTTAAAAGCAGATTATTCCTGGCTTAGAATTACTATGATAAACAAGCCTAGAATCTATAGGTTTATAAGGGATGCGACACCAGCTATGCATTATCAAAGTATAAAATGTAACATTTCACAGCCTGCAATGTTCCCTGCTGTATGAGGTAACCCATGTACTTCATTAGGTATAGTATCTACTGCTCTGGGATTGAGAATTTTGTCTATTGTGGGAAGAAAGAAAGCCTGCCTCTCTCAATGTTCAAGACCTCAGTCTGATTTTCCTGTGCCTTTTGGTTCCTTGTACCCTTAAAATTACAAGTAAAGCTTAATACTGATTAACATCTTCAACTGATGTCAGTCGGTTTTGATAATCCAATCCTTGACCTATACATACAGATACTAGAACTGTGCCTGGCAAACAATAAGTACCAGATAAAAATGAGCTAACACTATCATTTACATTATTATCAGTCATTGTAACATCATAGAGTTCTTATTTTTCACTACCTTGAATTCTGTTAAGCCTTTCATTACACAGAATACCTAAAAAACCTACATTTCATCTGGTTGATGCATTTATTCAATCACTTCCTCATTCATTAATTCCAGCTGTTATTCAACCATTTTCAGAAGCTAGTTTTCCCTTTTCTGCAACCCATACATAATCTGTCAATCACCTTATAAGAGTACTAAATAATGTTAAAAGCAAGTAAATGAGAATATTTAATGACTAAACTTTTTTTTTTTTTTTTTTTTTTTTTTGCTTTTCAACACCATTTCAAGAAAGATATAGCAATGAAAATTGGCAACTTCTGGCTGTTTTCTAACTATTATGATTGGAAAAACTTGTAGTTTTGTAGCATTCTATGTACTAATACCAAAATAGTAGAAAGAGAAATTAAGAAAATAACTCTATTTACAATTGTACCAAAAAGAATAAAATAAGTAAATTTTAAATTAAATTTGTCACTGGGATTTAAAATTATTTATTATGTTAAAAAACGAGAGACAAGGGGCGCCTGGGTGGCTCAGTCGGTTAAGCGTCTGACTTCAGCTCAGGTCACAATCTCGCGGTCGGAGTTCGAGCCCCACGTTGGGCTCTGGGCTGATGGCTCAGAGGCTAGAGCCTGCTTCTGATTCTGTGTCTCCCTCTCTCTCTGCCCCTCCCCCGTTCATGCTCTGTCTCTCTCTGTCTCAAAAATTAAAAATAAACGTTTAAAAAAAATTTTAAAAAAATGAGAGACAAGTTCAAATCTAAGTTTATAGACACATTTCCTCACTATAAAATAATATACTCATATTTTATCTGCTATGCTTCTCAGACCAATAGGAATAAAGTAGATAATAAATCTTTTAACTTATATATAAACTTATTGAAAGGGGGAGACTTCACCTGATTAATATTCTAAAAATATCATTATGTTATCCAGAATAATAGTATTAAATGTATGGACATTAAATAAACATGAACTCATCCACAGAAACAACATTATCACTCTTAAAAGTGACAATTTGTGGCAGATAATTTTAGTGAAACACTAAGTGAAACAAGCTTACTAACACGCTTTAGATTCAAAGATACAAATTGGCTGAAAATAAAAAGAAAGCATGGGGAAAAACAGATCTTGCAAACAATAGCCATAAAAATGCTGGAGTGGCTATACTACTATCAGACAAAATAGATTTTAAACAAACCAAAAAAAGTCACTAGAGAAAATAAAAGATTTTATAAGGAAAATGGGGCCATGGCACTGGGAAGATATAATAATTATAAACATATATGCACCCAAAACAGAGCTGCCAAAATATAAAAAGCAAAAAGTGACATATTTGAAAAGAGAAACAGACACTTCAGGTATAATAGCAGGTTTCAATACTCAAATACAAATAGTGAATAGAACAACTAGAGAGAATATCAGAAAAGAAAGAAGAGATTTGACCAACACCATAAACCAAATACATCTATATTTAAATGACTATAAAACACTTCATGCAACAACAAAACGCACATTCTTCTCAAGTGCACATGGAACATTCTCTAGGACAGATCATATCATAGGCAATAAGACAAGCTAAAATAAACTTAAAAGTAGTGAGTTCACACAAAATATGTTTTCAGATAACAACTGAATAAAATTAGAATCACTAACAGAGGCATATTTTGGAAACTCAAAAATATGTGCACAGTAAACAACATAATCCCAATATACCAATAAGCAACAAAGAAAATCACATAAGAAATTAGAAAATACTTCAAGATGAGTAAGAGGCATCCATATAGGTAAAGTTTAACCTATCTCTATTTACAGACAACATTGTACTACACATAGAAAATCCTAGACTCCACCAAAAAAACTATTATTTACTGAGTAAATGAATTCAGTAAAATTTCAGGGTACAAAATTAATACCCAGAAGTCAGTATCATTCTATATACTAATAACGAAAGAGAAATTAAGAAAATAACTCCATTTACAAGTATACCAAAAAGAATAAAATACCTAGAAATAAACTTAAAGAAGAAGGCGAAAGTCCTGTACTTTGAAAACTATAAACCATCGATGAAAGAAATTGAAGATGACACAAACAAATGGAAATATATGTCATGTTCATGGATTAGATGAATTAATCTTAAAAATGTGCATACTACCCAAAGCAATCTACAGATTCAATGCAATCCCTATCAAAATACCAACAGCATTTTTCATAAAACTACAACAATCCTAAAATTTGTATGGAACCACACAAGTCCCCAAATAGTCAAAGCAACCTTGAAAAAGAAAAACAAAGCTGGAAGCCTCACAATTCTGACTTCAAGTTATATTACAAAGCTGTAGTGATCAAAACAGTATGGTACTGGCACAAAAATAGACACACAGATCAATGTAACAGAACAGAGAACCCAAAATAAACCCACAATTATATGGTCAATTTATCTATTACAAAGGAGACAAGAATACACAATGAGGAAAAGACAGTCTCTTCATAAATGGTACTGGGAAAACTAGACAGCTACATGTAAAAGAATGAAACTGAACCACTTTCTAACACCATACACAAAAATAACTCAAAATAGATTAAAGACCCAAATGTAAGACATGAAACCATAGGAAACCTACAAGAGAACACAGGCAGTCATTTCTCTAACATGAACTATAGCAATAGTTTTCTAAATATGTCTCCTAAAGCAAGAGAAAAAAAACAAAAATAAACTATTGGGACTACATCAAAATAAAAAGTTCTTTCACAGTGAAAGAAACCATCAACAAAACAAAATGCAACCTAGTGAATGGGAAAAGATATTTGCAAATGATAAATCCAATAAAGGGTTAAGATCCAAAATATGTAAAGGATTTACACAATACCAAAAAAAAAAAATCTGATTAAAAATGGGCACAGAACCTGAATAGAAATTTTTCCATAGAAGACCTACAGATGGCCAACAGACACATGGAAAGAGTCTCAACATCACCAATCACCAGAGAAACAGAAATTAAGACCACAATGAGATATCACCTTACACCTGTCAGAATGGCTGAAATCAAAAAGATATGAAATAACAAGTATTGCCAAAGACATGGAAAAAAAAGGAACTTTTGTGCTCTGTTGGTGGGAATGTAAACTGGTACACTCCATACTGTGGAAACAATATAAGAGTTCCTCAAAAAATTAAAAATAAAAAGACCATATGATCCAATAATTCCACTACTGGCTATTTACCCCCCAAAAAACAAAAACACTAATTCAAAAAGATGTATATACCCCTATGTTTGTTGCAGCCTTACTTACAATAACCAAGATATGGAAGCAACCTAAAAGTCCATCAAGAGCCAAATGGACGGGGTGCCTGGGTGGCTCAGTCAGTTAGGCGACCAACCTCAGCTCAGGTCAAGATCTCACAGTTCATGAGTTCGAGCCTCGCATCAGGCTCTGTGTTGACAGCTCAGAGCCTAGAGCCTGCTTCGGATTTGTGTCTCCCTGTCTCTCTCTGCCCCTCCCCTGCTTGCACTCTGTCTCTCAAAAATGAATAAATGTTAAAAATTTTTCAAACAGAGAGATACAAATGGATAAGGAATATATGGTATATTTGTACATGTACACACACACACACACACACGCACACGCACACACACTGAAATATTACATTGTCATAAAAAAAGGGTGAGATACTTCCATTTGAGACAGCCCAGATAGACCTGGAGGGTATTACGCTAAGTGAAATAAGTCAGAGAAAGACAAATACCATACGATTTTGTTTATATGTAGAATCTAAAAAACAAATGAAATAACAAACAAAAAGCAGAAACAGACTTTGTTTGATGGTTGCCAGAGGGATGGAAGGTGGGGGCTAGGGAAAATGGTGAAGAGAGGTGGCATCCAGTTATGGAATAAATAAGTCATGGGAATAAAAGGCACAGCACAAAGAATATAGTCAGTGGTGTTGGGACAGTGTTGTATGATGCAGATGGTAGCTACATCTGTGGTGAGGATAGCATAACATATAAACATGTGGAATCACTATCTTGTACACCTGAAAATAATGTAACATTGTGGGTCAACTATACTCAAATAAATTTTTTTTTAAAAAGGAATGAAAATGCTTCAAGACAAATGAAAATAAAGGTAAACATACCAAAATTTACGAGATGCAGCTAAAGCAGTATTTGAGAGCAATTTATAGCTGTACATACCTGTATTTAAAAGAACTATCTCAAAATAACAGCTAAGCATTTAAAGAATTGTCTACCAAGCATTTAAAGAAGAGTTAATATTAATTCATAATAAATGCCTCCAAAAACTGAAAGAGAGCACTTCTCAGCTTATTCTTTGAGGCTAGTAATATACTTAGGTTAAGCCACACAAAGACATCAAAAGAAAATAAAACTATACAGACCAATATCTCTTATGAATATAAACACAAAAAAAATTCTCAACCAAATACTAGCAAATTGAATCTGGCAATATACAAAAGGATTATACACCATAAGCAATTGGGATCAATTTTCTCAGGAACAAGGTTGATCTAACATTTGAAAATCAATCAATATAACAGACCAAATCATTAAAATAAAGGAAAAATGCAAAATGATCATCTCAAATAAAGGGGCAAATAAAGCATTGATAAAATTCAACACCCTTCTTGTTGAAATACTCAACACACTAGGAAGAGAAGTGAACTTCTTCAATCTCATACAGGACATATGTGAAAAATACAGAGGCCATATCATAAGTAAATATGAAAAACTGAATGTTTTCCTTCTAATATCAGGAATAAGAGAAGGATGCCTGCACTCATCCCTTCAACATTGTACTGCAGGTTGTAGCCAGTGCAATTAAGAGAGAAAAGAGAGGCGCCTGGTGGCTCAGTTGGTTAAGCGTCTGACTTCGGCTCAGGTCATGATCTCGCGGTTCGTGAGTTCAAGCCCCATGTCAGGCTCTGTACTGACAGCTCAGAGCCTGAAGCCTGTTTCAGATTCTGTGTCTCCCTCTCTCTCTCTCTCTCTCTCTCTCTCTCTCTCTGACCCTCCCCCGTTCATGCTCTGTCTCTCGCTGTCTCAAAAATAAATAAACGTTAAAAAAATCTTTTTTAAAAAAGAGAGAAAAAGAAATAAAAGGAATCTAGACTGGAAAGAAAGAAGTAAAACTATATTTGCAGATGACATAATCATATATACAGAAAATGCTTAGAAACCCACTAAAAAACTCTTAGAACTAATAAATGAGTTCAGCAAGCTTGCAAGATACAGGCAATATAAAAAATCTATTGTATTTCTACACAGTAACAATAAATAAACTAAAAATCATATTAAGAAAACAATTCCACTTACAATACCATCAATATGAATAAAGTACTTAGGAATAAATGTAACAAACTTACATTCTTTTTTTTTTTTTAATTTTTTTTTCAACGTTTTTTATTTATTTTTGGGACAGAGAGAGACAGAGCATGAACGGGGGAGGGGCAGAGAGAGAGGGAGACACAGAATCGGAAACAGGCTCCAGGCTCTGAGCCATCAGCCCAGAGCCTGACGCAGGGCTCGAACTCACGGACCGCGAGATCGTGACCTGGCTGAAGTCGGACGCTTAACCGTCTGCGCCACCCAGGCGCCCCAACAAACTTACATTCTGAAAAGAAAGAAATTAAAGACCTAAATAAAAGGAAAGACATCCCACTGTCATGAATCAGAAGACTTTATATTGTTAATATGGCAATACTCCCCAAATTGATCTACACATTCAATGCAATGTCACCTACCAAAATCCTAGATGCCTTTTTTTGTAGAAATAATATCTAATCTTAAAATCCATATGAAAATACCAGGAACAATAGCCAAAAAAATCTAGAAAAAGAAGAATAAAGTTGGAAGACTCAGACTTCCCAATTTCAAAACTTACTGCAATGCTACTGTAAATAAGGCAGCATGGTATTAAAACAAGACAGATATACAGACAATGAAGTTTTCAGATTTACTTTCAATTCATTTTTTTAAATTATATTTAGTTAACATACAGTGCAATATTGGTTTCAGGAGTAGAATTCAGTGATTCATCACTTACATACAACACCCAGTGCTCATCACAAGTACCCCCCATACCAAGATAATTCAATGGGGAAAGAGTAGTCTTTTCAAAAAATGGTAGTGCAAAAGAATGAAGTTGGAATCCCTCCTTACACCACATTAAAAAAAATTAACTCTAAATGGATCATAGACCTAAACATAAGGGCTAAAACTATACAACAGAAAAAAATATAGCCATAAACTCTCATGATCATAAATTTGGCTATGATCTCTTAGTTATGACATGAATAGCAACAAAAGATAAAAATAGATAAATGAAACATCACCAAATTAAAAATGTGTAGAATTTATAAAGAAACTCAATAATTTACAACTCAATAATAAGAAGGCCAATAACCCACTTTTTAAATGAGCAAAGTGGGCAAAACAGACATTTCTCCAAAGAAGATACACAAATGGCCATTAAGCACATGAAAAAAGATGTTCAACATCACTAGTCATCAGGGAAATGTAAATGAAAACCACAATGAAATGCCATATTACACTAACTAGAATGGCTGTCATGAAAAAGAGAGATAATAGCAAGTGTTAGCAAGGATGTGGAAAAATCAAAATTCTTATACAGCGCTGACGGGATTGTAAATGGTGTGCTCACTGTGGAAAACAGTCTGGCAATTCCTTAAAGAGTTAAACATAAAGCTACCTTATGACCCGGCAATTCGACTTCCAGGAATATACCCAAAAGAATGAAAACATACGTCTTCACAAAAAACTCAATGTACAATTCATAGCAGCATTATTCATCTTGGCCTAAGAGTGGAAGTAACCCAACTGTCCATCAACCAATAAGTGAATAAATTGTGGGATGGCCACACAATGGGATATGTTAGGCAATAAAAAGAAATGAAGTACCGATACATGCTAAGACTTTACAGTAAGTGACAGAAGCCAGTCCCAAAAGGCCACATATTATATGATACTATTTTTGTGAAATGTCTAGAATAGGCAAATCCATAGAGACAAAAAGTAGAGCCAGGGTCTGACAGGAAGTGGAATAGGAAGTGCTGCTAATGAGTTTGGGGTTCCTTTTAAAAGATGAAAATGTTTTAAAAACATTTTTTTAATGTTTATTTCTTTTTGAGAAAGAGACAGAATGCGAGTGGGGGACAGGCAGAGAGAGAGGGAGACACAGAATCTTAAGCAGGCTCCAGGCTCTGAGCTGTCAGCACAGAGCTCGCCTTGGGGCTCGAACCCAAAAACCGGGAGATCATGACCTGAGCCAAAGTCGAACACTTAACCAACTGAGCCACCCAGGCGCCCCTAGATGAAAATGCCTTAAATTGGTTGTGGTGAAGGCTGCAGAACTCTGTGAATATAAAACTATCGACTTGTACACCTTAAATGAGTGAATCATATGGCCTATGAATTATGTGCTCATAAAGCTGTTTCACTTTTTAAATACCATTATAATGCTGATAATTAAACAAAACAGAAAAAAAAGAAGTCATTGGAAATAAAGTTTTTAAAAAGTCTTTTTAAAGGCCTGCTAAAAGGACATGTATTTAGTGGAAACTCAAGAAGCTACATTTCATTCAAAGCTCTTTGGTAGCAATAACTAAGGATGTACCACTTCCAGTATAATTCAGAGGTGGCTATGCTCATACTTTGGAAACCCCTCAATCATATTCCTGTCATTGAAGAATTGTCAGCATGCCAGAGAAATAAGGAAGTGCCAATAAAATACCATTTAGTAAGCAGGAAATCCCACAGAGAAGCACACTGTGGCTGTGAAATGACTAAGTATTCCCAGGTGCAATCTAACAGAATCAGAGCAGGGACTGTGTACATACAAAGTATGAAACTCCCCTTCCACATCCAGAGCTCCAGCCCTATTGCCTTGACAATACAAAACAATGTGTCTCTCCTCCTGAAATTTGGGATACATGGGGTGGTGTTATCTCTGCATGTCAATAGATATAGGAATTTAGGGGCACCTGGGTGATTCAGTCAGTGAAGCGTCCAACTTTGGCTTGGGTCATGATCTCACGGTTCCTGAGTTCAAGCCCCAAGTCCGGCTCTGTGCTGACTGACAGCTGGAAGCCTGGAGCCTGCTTCAGATCCTTTGTCCTCCTCTCTCTCTGCCCCTACCCCGCTTTAACTCTGTGTGTGTGTGTGTGTGTGTGTGTGTGTGTGTGTGTGTGTGTCTCAAAAATAAATAAACGCTTAAAAAAATGTTTTATTTTTGAGAGAGACACAGCATGAGTCGGGGAGAGGCAGAGAGGGAGACACAGAATCCGAAGCAGGCTCCAGGCTCTGAGCAGGCAGCACAGAGCCCGACGTGGGGCTCAAACTCACCAACGGCGAGATCATGACCTAGGCTGAAGTCAAATGCTCACCCAACTGAGTCACCCAGGTGCCCCTAAAAAACCTTTTTAATAGATGTAGCTCATAACACTTAGCCAAAACACATTTGAGGAAAAAATGGGTAATTAACTGATCTTGTTAAGCAATATGCACTAGAATTCCATCCATCATCATTGTTTAGAAGTGGATCTAAACTGATATGTTATATGTATATGTATATGTATATGTATATGTATATGTATATGTATATGTATATGTATATGTATATGTTAGAAATACTAAGTCTTCCCAGTTATTCACTTTCTACATCCATTCATGTATTTTTGCATCCTCAACTGTTACCAGTGTTGTTTTCTTAAGCTCTCTCATCCCCATTCATTCATGCAATTCAAAAGTAAAACCTGAGGGGCGCCTGGGTGGCACAGTCGGTTAAGCGTCGGACTTCAGCCAGGTCACGATCTCGCGGTCCGTGAGTTCGAGCCCCGCGTCGGGCTCTGGGCTGATGGCTCAGAGCTTGGAGCCTGTTTCTGATTCTGTGTCTCCCTCTCTCTCTGCCCCTCGCCCGTTCATGCTCTGTCTCTCTCTATCCCAAAAATAAATAAACGTTGAAAAACAAAACAAAACAAAAGTAAAACCTGAGCATTAGTTAAAAATAAATAAATAACTAGCGAAATCTGACTAAACTGGAGTATAGTTTAGGTAATAGTCCTGCACCAGTGTGAATGTCTTAGTTTTGATCATCATACTATGGTTTTGTAAAAACATTACAAATGGTGAAGGGTATGGGTTGAAGGTTATATGGTATAGGTAAGGGTATTGGTAAAAGGAACTCACTGTACTATTTTTGCAACTTTTCTATAAGTATAAAACTGCTTCAAAGTTTAAAAAGTTGTAAAGCAAAACCTGAATTATTTCTTTAAAAAATAAATATGACAGTTTTTAGTGGTAGAAATGTTTCAGTGTTTTTTTGTTTCTTAATAATGCAATCTAGAGAAGGGAAAAAAAAAAACCTAAAAGGTCATTTTGTTTCCTTTACATCACAGTGTCCTAAATTAAGAATTTTAAAAAAGATTATCTTCCATACATGATTTAAGGCTATGTAACATTTTCATTTATTTCTCCATATCCCCACAACTTTCAGAGGTTACCAAATAAATTTTTAAAGGAAAGAAGGGAGGGTGGAAGAAAGAAAAATCATGTGATTTTCTAAGTTATTATTTAAAACCTTGTTTGGTTAAAAAGAAAAGTACACAAGAAACTGTAAATCAATTCTGGAAGGTGTTCAATAAAGTGGCATGAATTTAAGGAGTCACCAAGCATTCTTCTCCTTAGTTACATTACTCAACCTAATTATTTCATAAAACAACAAAAATGTTAAAACTTTTTTTTAAGTACTTGGCTTCATTTCCAAAATAAAAAGTTATCCTTAAATGTATCTCGGTCTGTATGTCATACATTTATTTCATACTGAGTCATTCATTATACTAATGTAATCTACAGAAAATTTTGTTTCTACCCTGGGGCACATGAATTTTTTCAGTGACCTATTTTCTAAAATATGAATTCTTCCACCATTACTCTGGAAAGTTCTTAGCCATTCTAATTTTTTCCCAATTGTCAAAGGCGGGTAATGATAAAATCTACTTCATCACAAGGTATGAGAATTAAATAAGAAAAGGTGTATAAAAGCACTTTATACACAAATGTGACTTTTTATAAGATACTTGGTGTGGGGCTAGGAGATCCATCAGAAACATTTAGCAACAGTCCAAGGGAGAGAGCCATAGAGAGAACCTCAATTAAGGACAGAGGGAATGGGTTGATGCCAGAGATTCTTAGAAATTTGAATTCTTAGACTTTGATTACTGATCAAATGAAAAGAGAGACTAAAATTAAATTAATTTGAGGGGGAGGCGACTGGATGGCTCAGTCAGTTAAGCACCAGACTTCAGCTCAGGTCATGATCTCACAGTCCGTGAGTTCGAGCCCCACATCAGGCTCTGTACTGACAACTCAGAGCCTGGAGCCTGCTTCAGATTCTGTGTCTCCCTCTCTCTCTGTCTCTATGTCTCTGTCTCTGTCTCTGTCTCTCGAAAATAAATAAACATTTAAAAAAATTTTAATTGCATTAACTTGGAAAAATAATCAACATGAAATTAACTTTCTTAACATGAAAGTAATATTTTGATTACGAAAAACACTGCAAGTATGACTTAGAGCCCCAACTAGTAGGAAAAATATCTGTAGTACAAAGGGCAACATGGCGCACAACAACAACAACAACAAACTATGATATATTCAGATCAAACAAGTCTTCCAGGGCACAAGAATACAGTCAGTCACCACGGCCACTGCCCCCACACTTCATGGGTGCAGGCACTGGAACCACACAGTATCCAAACCTTCTGTTCTAAATACACACTGTACCCAAACCACTCACTGAAGCTAAAAATATGCTGATAGTGACATCCACATATAAATTTTTACGAAGTACTATTTCCCTTACATGTAGAGAAAATCTATGTAGTGGCTGAAACATTAAACTCAGAGCTATAGATCCAACTCCTCCATGCCTTCACTTTCTCACCTGTAAAAAGGCACAGCAAAATCTATCACCTATGTGCCTCACTGACTCTTCCAACCTAAATCACATCTTTTTAGAAGTTAAAAGGATCTCATGGCTCAGTCCCTTATCAGCGAAGGCAGAAAAGCAGGAAAGCGTGTAGTTGCTAAGAGATCAGTCGATGCTACTTACTAGCAAACAGATACCCAGTAGGAAAGAGAAAATGTTGTTTGCATCGAAATGCATTAAAGCTAGGCTTTTAGGGGTGGAAGGTACCAACAGGAGAAAAATCTTTAGATGTTTCACCTGGAGACTGGAACAGGAAGATCACCTTTCTTTATCACATCCTGAAAGACTTGAAGTTTCAAGCCAACACATCTCCATCTCAGCCTCAACAAAGCACAAGTCAGAAGCCAAAGTCACAACAAACTGGGACCCCAGAAGGAAGGAAGAAGAGAAACTGAGAAGGGAGAGAAGATCCGAGAGCCACACCAGATAGGCAGCTCAAGGGTAAATGTAACAAACCAATTTGTGCCATTCTCTGGCTGCTTGTGAATGCTTCATTACCTGTTAGGAAATTTCTTTCTGGTAATGAATTAAAGGTTTTTGTACTTCTAAACATTAAAAATATAACTTAGAGGTATTAAATTTACAGAATATAACATTCTTATAGTGCACTTTAAAACCAGTATCTAGGGGTGCCTGGGTGGCTCAGTTGGCTGAGTGTATGACTCTTAGACTCAGGTCATGATCTCACGGTTGTCACACACACACATACATACAAGCCCTACATCGGGCTCTGCACTGGTGGCGTGGAGCCCGCTTGGGATTCTGTCTCCCTCTCTTTCTGCCTCACCCCTGCTTTCTCTCTCTCTCTCTCTCTCAAAATAAATAAAAATAAACTTTAAAAAAAAACAGTTTCTAAGGGGCACCTGGATGGCTCAGTAGGTTAAGTATTAGGATCAGGTCATGATCTCACAGTTTATGAGTTTAAGCCCTTGCATAAGGCTCTCTGCTGTCAGCAGAGTCCACATAGGATCTTCTATTCCTCCTCTCTCTCTGCCCCTCCCCTACTTGTGCTCTTTCTCCCTCTCTCAAAAATAACTAACCAACTCTTTGCACAATCCTTCGAAGTAAGCAATCCTTGTGAAGGACAAGGAACTGAAGAACATGTTACAATCATTTAGTAGCTGAGTCAAAACAAGACCCCAGGCAAGTGGCCTCCAATCCACTGCCTCTACCACATTACTGCATTCAGCTATATTCCTTAAGGCTTCATGAGCAGGTTTGGATTCTTAACAATCTTGTATTTAGTAAGCTAGTAAGAAGCTCTCTTCAGGTCTCGTGCAGGTCTACAATGCTGTATGAAACTTCCTGCTTTTCAAGGTACTTTAACTACGTTAAAGTTACATTTAGCTTTCAACAACAATTCTGTAAGTACCAATATTATCTCCATTTTACAGATTATGAAGGAAGGATATAGATGATAAATGAACTTGTCAAAATCACAGAGAGCATCGGGTACAACTCAGACTAGGACGCAGGAATTCTGACCCTAAAGCTTCTGTTCTTTTCACTACCATCTTGCCTCCATACATTATTCTAATTCCAGTTCATCATCTTTTCTTCAGGCAATCACTAGAGCCCAAAACTTTCAAAGATGTGAGTTGATTTGTCATTTCTACAACTTCAGTAATCAGTCCCGATGTGAGATCATTTGTTCTATGCAATTCAGGTGAACTGCAAACAATCTAATGCACTTACAAACAAATATGATTTTTATCAGTGTGAAAAATGTAAACCACACATTTTTCAGAAAAAAACTGTAAAAATCCATTCATTGGATGGATTAATGACTCCAAAATAAAAAGTAGACAAAATTAAAAATTTTCAAAAATGTTTAACACACCAATTATAATATTGTCTTATCCAGTGATTAAATACCATCTAAATCATTTTAAGTTAACTCCCACTGTGAGATGCCCAAAATATCATAGCTTAAATGGGGTAAGACTGGGGCGCCTGGGTGGCTCAGTTGGCTAAGCGTCCGACTTCGGCTCAGGTCACGATCTCACGGCCCATGAGTTCGAGCCCCGCGTCAGGCTCTGGGCTGATGGCTCAGAGCCTGGAGCCTGCTTCCGATTCTGTGTCTCCCTCTCTCTCTGCCCCTCCCCCATTCATGCTCTGTCTCTCTGTGTCTCAAAAATAAATAAACGTTAAAAAAAAATTAAAAAAAAAATAGGGTAAGACTGGGAGAAAATGGAATGGATGGTTAGGGAATTCTGATATTTTAAGGGATGGCCTAAGAAATAATTTGGAAAGGTTTTTTACTTCTTTCCATGTTGTTCTTCAAGAATAGTTTCTGTGTTAGCGCTTTCTGTGCTAATGCATCAGAAAGAAGCAAAGTCAAACCTATAAGTCAATGTTTTTCTTTTATGAAGTTTTTTAAATTTTAATTCCAGTTTAATTAATATACAGTGTTATATTAGTTACAGGTATACCATATAGTGATTCAACAATTCTACACATTACTCAGTCCTCATCATGGTAAGGGTAATATACCACTGTGTGTGTGTGTGTGTGTGTGTGTGTGTGTGTGTGTGTGTAATCTTCTTTATCCATTAATCAGTTGATGGACATTTGGGCCCTTTCCATAATTTGGCTATTGTTGATAATGCTGCTATAAACACTGGAGTGCATGTGCCCTTTTGAATCAATATTGTTGTATCCTTTGCAATACCTAATAATGCAATAGGGTAGTTCTATTTTTAACTTTTTGAGGAACCTCCATACTGTTTTCCACAATGCCTGCACCAGTATGCATTCCCACCAAAAGTGTAAGAAATTCCCCTTTTCCCGCATCTGTTGTTTCCTGTGTTAAACAGATGAACTCTTGAGGGCTTTTCCTATCCTATGATTTGTACCTACTTCATTTAATTTCATTTCCCATCAATGAATGATGTCTCAAAGATGCACACTATGTACTTTGAATGCAATTACTTCTTGTAGAGAAATATTTTACATCAGTATTATGAGTTATCCAGTACAATTCTTCCTGAACCCTCCACATGCATGGAATTGCTAGGTTAAGCCAAATAAAAGCATGAAATAATCCGGTGAAAACAATTACTTTAGTTGTTTAGTCAGGACAAAAATTAGGTAGAACCAGAAGCATATTAAGGCCAAATTTGGTGGTGCACAATAATAAGCCATCAGCACATAAGGAAACATTTATCTTTCTGCTCCCTATGACTGTGCATTTGTTTTATCCAAATGGATTATCAAGTCATTAAGATACAAGTTCTAAAAGATGAAGACTAAATGGTGGTAACATATCCTTTTTACCTGCTCAAAATTGCTATTTAATGTGTCAAGAGATAATCTGCTTTGTTCCTTCCATCCTGCTTCCTTCTTTGGTGATTAGGTTCAGACACTAACAGTAGAGAAGGTTGATACTGAGGTCATTAAAGCTTAGTCCAAAATTTATTTTTGCCACAGGCAAAGCCAAGAAAAGATCAATCAATGCTATGAAAAGTCCATTGTTACTTATAGATTTCTCCACAAAGTGGAAAGATTATAGAAAGATTGAAAGTACCTTGCCACTTCCTGATCCTTGAATCTGGATGGTCTTGTGACATGCTCAGAACCAAATAAAAGTTGCAGAAGGGTTAGAGCATAACGTCCACAACTACTACAGCACAAAACATATATGGAATGGGGCCTTTGCCGTGATTACTGGAACACTTGTGCAAGTAGAGCCCTGAGCCCCCATGTAAACGGTCCACACGAAGAAGCCCTGAGATTACACGGAGAGGTGCCTGGCAGCCGCAAGACGCTCCAGCCCCCACTGCTCCTGCTTTGACTACAATTACTTGAGAAAACCCCATGCCAGAACCACGCAGCTAAGCCCTTCCCCATTTCCTGAACCATGGAAACTATGAGAGTTAATATAATAATTGCTCTTGTTGGAAGTCATTAGGTTCTAGGGTGAATTATTACACAATAACTGTTAGCAGAATAGAAATCAAGGCTCACAACTGGCCAAGAGGAAAACTGGCAATACATTACAGAAGGAACACTGAGGACACAAAAGGGTACAAGCTGCAGTTCTTAACCCTCTTCTGTAGTGAAAGTTCCTCAACATCCCTTACACATCAGGAGAGGAATTATAATTTACTCACACCACTGTGAGCTTTCTGAAAAATTCAAAATTCTTTTCCAGTGACTCTGACTATAAACCAAGTATTTAATATTTTTGCACTGGCTTATCCTCAATATACAAAGGGAAACACTACTTCTAGCACTTGACTAAAATCACATTTGACTCTACTCAAAGGTATTGTGTTTGCACAGACTTAAGTATCATTCCTCCTAATATTTTAGAACTTTTCATGCCAAAAGTGCAGGTGTCTATTCCTCTCTGAACATGTAGTAAAAGAAAGAAAATTAAACTTCCTTCCCAAAAGTAAATGTGGAAACTATTCCTCAGTCACAGCTAAACAGGGTTATGGTGTCTGACCCCCAGCCAGAGGGATAACAATGCGTGAAAAGAAGGTGGTTCAGAACTAAGA
The DNA here is from genome assembly GCF_014898765.1 of Herpailurus yagouaroundi. Taxonomy (NCBI): domain Eukaryota; kingdom Metazoa; phylum Chordata; class Mammalia; order Carnivora; family Felidae; genus Herpailurus; species Herpailurus yagouaroundi. The sequence goes on along the minus strand of NW_024412391.1, from coordinate 87,251,411 downwards.
CTAACCGAGCTAAATCTTATTTCCTCAAGGCTGCATACTCCCCTTTAGGGACCCTCTTAACTCCTCCTTTTTAGCACTTTACCCTGATCTCACATAGATAAAAATGCCAGGGTACAAAATACACATTGTGATCTGCCCTACAGTCCAATGTCCTAGGGAAGATGCTAACTCAGAATTCAAGCTCTCATTAACTTTCCATCAAAATTGTTTATGGTTCAAAAGGTAATTCAAGACACTCTGCATCTTTCTTTTTACAGTGCATAATGAAGTATGAATCAAACACTACATACATCCTTGACTGGTAAATCTTTCCCACAAAAGAACTTAAGAACAATCTATCACTTGGTTTCCAAATAGAGCAGTAAATAAAGACTCCTAAAGATATAAAAACTCTCAAAAGGGCATTGGGCCTAACTCACTACCTTTAGACGGGTGCATTTCTAAATTTTCCAGTACAGATGCTTATCTTCGTCTCCTTAAGGATCTCCAGAGGAATAAAAACAGTTATTGACTACCTAGTACATACCAGGCATGCGCCAGAAAGGGAACAGGAGCTAGCGTTATTTCCCAGGTGCTTGACTACACATTATGTCATTTAATCTGAGGACATCTTCCCCCCCCCATTGGGATTTTTTTCAATATGAAATTCATTGTCAAATTGGTTTCCATACAACACCCAGTGCTCATCCCAACAGGTGCCCTCCTCAATGCCCATCACCCACCCTCCCCTCCTTCCCACCCCCCATCAACCCTCAGTTTATTCTCAGTTTTTAAGAGTCTCTTATGGTTTGGCTCCCTCCCTCTCTAACCTTTTTTATTTTCCTTGCCCTCCCCCATGGTCTTCTGTTAAGTTTCTCAGGATCCACATAAGAGTGAAAACATATGGTATCTGAGGACATCTTTCAGGACGTGTTAGTACTCTCATTTTTACCAATGAAAACAATGAGGTTCAGAGATGTTAAGTGGGACTATGGTTCCTGTCTCAAAGCCCAGTGTCTTTCCACCAAAGTAGTAGAAATGACATGACCTTCTTCTTCATGCACTGCACTGTTCAATACCCTTCATTCAGCTAAAATCTCCTCTCTGATGTGAGCACGTTTTCTCTTGTTCATTATTCTTTGAGCAATGAAAATAACTATTCTACATTCTCTCCCCAAAAATAGATGAAAATAGAAATCAAATTATTTCTTTGCCCTATCTCAGGTAAACAAATCCAGTCCCTATAGGCTTTCATTGAAAAAAAAAAAAAAAACACTATTTTATATCCCTGGGATAATTTTGGCCATTCTTTTCAGGATCTTCTCTGATTATAACACTTTTTCAAAACATGATGACTCAAAATGAACACAACACTCTCAAAAGCAACCATTTAGTGAGATAGAAAAAAAAAAGGAGGGGGAAGATTTTTCTATTATAAGATTCAAAAAACAAAAACATTAGAAAGAAACTTATTTAAATGTTTTTTAATCCTTACTTCAAGCTGTACATGTTTTCAAATATTTTTACCGTATTTTTCCAAACAGTCACAACCCCCAAATTCTTTATTCTCATTTTCTGAGTATGAGATGTTTATGTGATCTACCCAATAGGAAAGATATTCTTTTTATTTTCATGTCTCTTAAAGAACTTTAGGGGAGCCTGGGTGGCTCAGTTGGTGAAGTGTCATGATCTTGCAGCCCATGGTTTGAGCCCCGCATCAGGTTCTGTGCTGACAGCTCTGGAGCCTGCTTCGGATTTTGTGTTTCCCTCTCTCTCTGCTCCTCCCCCTCTTTCACTGTCTGTCTCCGTCAAAATATAAATAAACATTTAAACAAAGCATGAGGGAGTGGGGGCTCCTGAGGGACTCAGTCAGTTACGCATCCAACTTTGGCTCAGGTCATGATCTTGCGGTTCGTGAGTTCAAGCCCCACATCAGGCTGTCAGCTGTCAGCACAGACCTTCAGATCTTCTGTCCCCCTCTCTCTCTGCCCCCACCCCCGACCACTCGTTCTCTCTCTCTCTGTCTCTCTCTCTGTCTCTCTCTCTCTCTCTCTCAAAATTAATTTCAAAAAAGAAAGGACTTCAAATGGAAACTCAAATGCCATAGATGTTGCTACACTTTATCAACCTCTTTTTATCAAATGGAAAATGAATCCTTCCTGAAACAATGAGAGATTCAAAATTCATATGTAACAGTCAGTGAGTACCAACTATGTAAGAGATCTGTATTGTACTCCAGGCATACAAAAGTAAGTGTTCCAAAGACACTCTCCCTGAATTAAGCCACTTATATTCTAAAGACAGAGAGACATACAGTTAGCAGCATAATGAAAATTATACAGGTACATAGAGAAAGAAGTGGCAAATGTAGCCTAAAAAAGTAAGAAAGGAACCAGGTTATAAATGATGAACAAAAGCCGTGGAAACAGACTAGTGCTTTCAATAGGGGCACTACTGGCATTTTACAGGGAGAATTTTATGTATTTTTTAAAGATATTTTTAGTATTTATTTATTTATTTATTTATTTATTTATTTATTTATTTATTTTGAGAGAGAGAGAGAGAGAGTGTGTGTGTGTGTACACAAGTGGGGAAAGGGCAGAGAGGGAGGGAGAGAATCCCAAGCAGGCTATGAACTGTCAGCACAGAGCCGACACGGAGCTCGATCTCACAAACCCACAAACCGTGAGATCATGACCTGAGCTGAAATCAACAGTAGGACAATTACCCAACTGGACCACCCAGGCACCCTTGGAGGGAGAATTTTAGATTCATGAGCCCATCCATAGATTAAGGATGTTTACTCATCCCTACCCTAAGTACTAAGTGCCAATAACAATCACATGTCATTTTAAAACTCCCTAAAGTAGGGATAGAGACTATCACCCAGATGAAAACAATTTCTAGAGCATAGGCTACCTCAAGTTCAGAACTGACAAAGTGCAGAGACCCATCATCCTACTTCTTAGTTACAGACAGTAGCAAGGGAAATGAAGTAAAAGAAAGGTGAATGACTAAATGAATAGGAAGATGGGTTTAAAAGATTAAGAGGGACAATAAGGTGAAGGAATTTGTGGTGTGGAAGATGCAATCAGAGAATACATATCAAAATGGAATCTTTATGTTACACAAAATATAAAATGCAGACATATCAGTTGGTTTGATGAACCAAATTAACTGTCACTACCTAAAAGATGACTATAGAACAGGCACTGAGCATGGTTTCCCATGTAATTCATGTGATGCTTCTACCATCACTTGACCACTTTACAACCACCATTTTAACAAGATGTTTTCTCTGTCTTATAAAGGAGAAAATTAATGTAGACGACTTGTCTTATGTTAAACTGAATGACAGGATGAAGGTTCAAACCCAGATTCCTAATTCCTGGGACCATTCAATGAAGGTGTTAAAACAGTTCAAGATAATGACAGGCATGGGGACTTGACAAGACAACTGTGAGGGTCAAAGTTCCAGGATAACATGGCAGAAGAGAGACAAGACCAGGATGACTATAGCTAGAAGCACGGGAAAGAGAGCATTTGTGCAGAGATTTTAGAAGTGGAGTGAGTGTTGGCCTAAGTTGTGGAACCAAACACTAGATGTGGGGATGGACAGCAAGAAGACTAGGACCCCATCCCTAGCCTGAAGTTTGCAGAAGGTGCAGTAGCCAAGCACGAGCATCCTCCAATTGAGAGGAATTTGAAAAAGGTAAATAAAACCCATACATGATACAAATAATATTACAAAACACCCCAATGTATAATCCTTTTCTATATTGGTAAATGTCCTTTTTGTCCTACAACATTTAAATAAACTGTTTATATTTACTTTAGTCTTTCCTCCTGGTCTTAAAAAAAGGATTTTTTTTTTTAACATTTCTTTGGGATGTTTCCAACTTGTTGACATTTCTCTGGCATTTTTGGTGTTTACAAATCAACTCAGTATTACATTTCCAGGAGTACCAGTGCTATATATAGATAAACTATAATAATCTTCTTCCTCTGCAATGTGAAACAAGAATGGATACAGCTCAAAATGATATTGACAATATCAAAGGGGTCAACATAAACAAGTAATTTGGTTGAAGAAAATGCTAAATAAAAATAACTTATTGAAATTCTGGTTATATATACTGGACATTTTAGAAACATGATAATAATGACCAGCCTCTATAATAAGAACTGCTGACCATTAGGAATCCTCACTCTTGGGCACCTGGGTGGCTCAGTTGGTTAAGCATCCGACTTGGGTTCAGGTCATGGTCTCGCAGTTTGTGGGTCTGAGCCCCACATCAGGTTCCATGCTCAGAGCCTGGAGCCTGCTTCACATTCTGTCTCCCTCTCTCTCTCTGCCCCTCCCCCACTCACACTCTCTGTCCCTCTCTCTCTCTCAAAAATAAATGTTAAAAAAAAAAATCCTCACTCCCAAACTAGGTGCTGAGACTTCCTCACCCCCAAAAGGGTAATACACATGCATCCTCATTCCTCAGTCTATGTAATCCCAACATATAATTTTTTAGATGAGAAAATCTCAGACTGATGATCAAAAGAAAATATCAGGGGAAAACGAGATTGCAAATAAGAGAAAATATGCAAACCTACAGATTATAAGCAGACAATTCAACCTGTTTTTTTTAATTCTTTCATAGAATGAAGAAAAAATAAAATCACATCTTTAAGCCTCTTGCTACTGTTCTTTTCTATTGCAATTTATGGATGAGTTCAAACTGAAGGACGTCTCTATTACTATTCTCTTTCAAAGTTTAAAGCAAGTATTTGCTTTTTATCCTATGAAAAGTAAAGAATCATTAAATATAAATGTGTTAAATTTTTTAAAGGAATTTTGTTTTTTTTTTTATTTTTTTTCAATGTTTATTTATTTTTGAGAGACAGAGAGACAGAGCATGAGCCCAGGAGGGTCAGAGAGATAGGGAGACAACAGAATCCGAAGCAGGCTCCAGGCTCCAAGCTATCAGCACAGAGCCCGATGCAGGGCTTGAACTCACAAACTGTGAGATCATGATCTGAGCCCAAGTCGGAAGTCGGACACTTAACCGACTGAGCAACCCAGGCACCTCAGGAATTTTCTAGAAAAAAAGAACAGTACATTTTTAAAGGTATTTAAGTTACAGGGGAAAAAAAACAACAACCAGTAACCGAGAATAATTTGACATCTTAAACTATAGAAGATTGTATGGCTTTTTATAGTATAAAGAAATTTTTAGCAAGCATTGGCTATTTCAGAATAAGACATAATACTTCTAAAATGAAATGCTTTCCACCCCAGTCTGTGATATTTTGTCAGAGCAGCTTGAAAGGACTCAGAACCTAGAGAACTAGCTGATCATTGTACATTTTGTAAACAAATAAAAAGAATCAGGCATTAAAAAAAAATAGAATGCTTTCTCTAAAAGAAAAAACTTAAATAAAGGAGGCCTTTTCTCCCCAAAGAAATATAGTTCATTTCTTGAAAAACTGGGATTGTGTGTTTGTGTATGCATGCATGTGTATAAAATCTTTTTTTAATATTTTTTTAAACTTTATTTACTTGAGAGAAACAGAGACAGCATGAGCAGGAGAGGGGCTGAGAGACAGGGAGAGAGCGAGACAATCCCAAGCAAGGGGCTCAAACTCATGAAACCATGACCTGAGCTGAAACCAAGAGTCTGATGTTTAATCGACTGAGCCACCCAGGATCCCTGTGAAATAACTTATTAGAGATCTGTTTTAGAGGAATTTGAAGATTTTTGCATTCCTTCATTAATTTCACAGCTGACCCTTTCTTTGTGTTCACTTCCATTTAGGGGTCAAATATGAAGAAAACAAAGCAAAACTACACTGTAATATACACTCTATGGAATAGCAGCTAAAACACCAAGTAAGCTTCAAAAAGAAATATCAGTAGTGTTAATGTGAGTCAGTAGGATCAGGTTCATAAATCCAATTCTATACAAACTAAACTAAATTGAATAGTCAATAAATCAACCAACAAATCGGTTGTACACAAGGGGAAAAAAACCATAATTATTTCTCTTCTCTAAATTCATTTGCAGTTTCACTGAACTGACCTACGATCTAGTTGTTTTAACACATGTAAATGTACATCTGCATTCAGTCAACCAATGTTTGAGTGCCTGTTATGTTCCAGGCATTGTCATAGATTCTGGCAGTTAACAACAAGTTCGTGACCTCACAGAGTTTACATTTTAAAGGTGAAAATGGACAGTAAACAATAAACGGGTAAGAATAAGGGCACCTGGGTGACTCAATCAGTTACGCATCTGACTCTTGATTTAGGCTCAGGTCATGATCTCACAGTTTGTGGGTTCCAGCCCTGCGTCCGGCTCCATGCCTGCTTGGGATTCTTGCTCTCCCTCTCTCACTGCCCCTACCCCATATATTCTCTCTAAAAATAAATTTAAAAAGCTTTTAAAAAAAGAACGAAATATAATTCCACACACGACGATAAGTGCTATGAAGAAAAAATAAGGAGGGTAAGGAGTTGGGGAGTGACTGGAAATAATGTGGGATGGGTGGACAAACTAAAAGTAATGTTGCCCTTTCAGGACTGACCTCTACTACTAGGACACTAATTCAAGTATTCCATTTATTCAGCACATACTCTTATTCAGGCACAACAATTATGAAAAACAGGGATGTGACTGCCATTTTATAGATGAGGAAATGGAAATTCATAGTAGCTTGTGTAAAGTTACTTAGATAATAAATAGCAGAGCCTAGATTCAAACTCTATGTAACACCAAAGTCCATGCTCTTTCTTCTAGATCACACAACTGCTCTGATAAAAATCAAAATGGCCTCATTGTTTCCAAACTACAATTCCTTACCATAGCTATAATATTCATTAGCTTTACAAAGGTTTAATAAATCAAATCCTTCGTATACACCAAGAGGTGTCAGGAAATAAGAGGAATGATATGTTATTAACTCTAAAAATTCAGTACTTTCAGAATTATCATTTATAATGTCTGTAGTAATTGTATTTGGAAATTCTTAGCAACATTTTCTGTGTCTCACAAAACATCTTCCATGATCTGGATACTATCCCAAAATATTTATTATAATAAAACCATATTTACCAACATATGGTATATCCTTAGGACTTTTTTATCTTGGAATCTTATGTGACCTACAGAATTGTAACTTTAATAACCAAATCAAAATGTTATTACACATTGTTTTATTTGGGAAAATACAAGTCCAATTGGAAAATTACTGTTTTCGGCTGGTGAACAGACACATTAAAGCACAATTCTACCACCCCGTTTATACTTTCCCCATCATCTTCTTTGTGTAGATTTTAGGTTTTTGTTTGTTTTTCCTACATCATACAAATTGGTCCTATTATGAACCAAAGAAGTATAACTCTGCAACGATGGAATGATAACTCTGAAAGGCACAGACCATGAAAAGAACCAAAAACTGAGGAGCACCCATGTGGTACAGCTCCTCACTTCCCCTCCCTTGCCCAGACAATACTAAGGAAAGATAGGTTTAGTTGACCAAATACTGAGAATCCAGATCAAAACTCTCTAATAGGAAAGAAGCACAATGAAAGGGTTAAAAAAAAAAAAAAAAAAAGAACTCTCAGAAAAGTTAACACAAGTACCCTTAAAGGAGGGGCGCCTGGATAGCTCAGTCTGTTAAGCATCTGACTCTTGATTTTGGCTCAGGTCATGATCTCATGGTTCCTGAGATCAAGCCCCATGTCTGGCTCCATGCTTCAGAGCAGGGCCTGCTTGGGATTCTCTCTTTCCCTCTCTCTCTCTCTCTCTCTCTCTGCCCCTCCCCCATGCTCCCCCTACTCTCGCAAAATAAATAACTAAATTTAAAAAAAATGCCCTTAAAGAAGAAAGTCTAAGGCCCAGAACCAAGGCAAGAAATGCCACCAGGATTTGCCTGGTCCATTCTTGGGAGTTCCACACACCATTGGCTGGCTGAAGCAGGTGTAGCACAGGGCACTTGTTGCGGTCTAGAAAGAGGGAAACCCTAAGCTCCAGTAAAGACTACACTCAGTCCTTCAAGGCTTGGCCTCCTACCACCCCCCACTCAACCTCTTCTACCTAACCCCACTCCTATTCCTATACCTCAAGCAACTCCAACTTGGAGAAATGATTGTTGCAGTCCAGAACTTCAGTGCTATAGAACTTGACTAGAGCTGGTATTAGAGACAGAGTAAGTGAATAAAAAGTACTTAAGAATAAATACTAACTAAACTTTGACTAAGTCAAAGTACTAATCAGCAACAATTGGGAAGTGATGAAAGGGAGATAGAGGGAAGAAATGTAAGAATGCTAATAATTTCTCATAGCACGAAATCAACACACAATGTTTAAAAATGAACATGAGGGGGCGCATGGGTGGAGCAGTCGGTTAAGCGTCCGACTTCAGCCAGGTCACGATCTCACGGTCAGTGAGTTTGAGCCCCGCGTCAGGCTCTGGGCTGATGGCTCGGAGCCTGGAGCCTATTTCCGATTCTGTGTCTCCCTCTCTCTGCCCCTCCCCCGTTCATGCTCTGTCTCTCTCTGTCCCAAAAATAAATAAAAAATGTTGAAAAAAAAATTTTAAAAAAATAAAAAATTAAAAAAAAATAAAAATGAACATGAGGTTAGTTAACGAAGCATGAAATGACTCCAACATTACTTGATGGGTTTTCATAATCTCTTGTCTCAACCTTGAAAGGATCTGTTATGAACAATTACTTTTGTAAAGAAGGAACATTTAGCTAAATTCAAGCAATGCCTTCTATTTCACTTAATTTATTGTTCCTTTGTTAAATTCAACTAAATTTAATACTTATTGGCTTTAAATCAACAAGAATATTATAATTAAGATACATTATGATCTTGTTCTTATGAAATTATTTCCATTTATCATGCCATCTGAATATGTCCACTTGTAAAGCATAAACAGATGTCTGGAATGATGCTCACCAAATATTACTACTAGTAACTTCTGAGTGGTGAAATCTAGGATAATTTGTTTTCTAATCCATTGTTTTCTGCATTGCTTAACTTCTTTTTATAACTTTTCAATTCTAGTTAGTTAACATACAGTGTTATATTAGTTTCAGGTGTGTAATAGAGTGATTCAACATTTCCATACAACACCCAGTGCTCATCACAACAAGGGCACTCCTTGATCCCCATCACCTATTTAATCCATCCCACCTACCCATCTCCTTTCTGGTGACCATCAGTTTATTCTCTATAGTTAAGAGTCTGTTTCTTGGATTGCCTCCTTCCCTCTTTTTCTTTTCCCCTTTGCTCAGTCATTTTGTTTCTTAAATATCACATGTGAGTGAAATCATATGGTATTTGTCTTTCTCTGACTGCCTTCTTTCAGTTAGCATAATACCCTCTAGCTTCATCCATGTTGTTGCAAATGGCAAGATTTCATTCCCTTTTATGGGTAATACTCCACTGTATATATAGACCACATCTTCTTTGCCCATTCATCCATCGAAGGACACTTGGGCTGTTTCCATAGTTTGGCTATGGTAGATAATGCTGCTATAAACATTGGAGTGCATGTATCCTTTTGAATTAGTAATTTTGTATTCTTTGGGTAAATACCTAGTAGTGCAATTGCTGGATCATAGGGTGGTTCTATTTTTAAATTCTTGAGGAACCTCCATACTGTTTTCCAGAGTGGTTGCACCTCTTTGCAACCCCACCAATGATGCAAGAGAATTTCTTTTCTTCCACATCCTCGGGAACACTTGTTTCTTACATTTTTTATTTTAACCATTCTGAGAGGTATGAGGTAATGTCCCATAGTAGTTTTGATTTGCCTTTCCCTGATGAGCAATGATGTTGAGCATTTTTTTGTATGTCTGTTGGCCATCTGGATGTCTTCTTCGGAAAAATGTTTATTCATGTTTTCTGCCCCTTTCTCAATTGGGTTATTTGTTTTTTTGGTGATTCAGTTTAATAAGTTCTTTGTAGATTTGAGATGCTAACCCTTCATCAGATACATCATTTACAAAAATCTTCTCTCATTCCCTAGTTTGCCTTTTAGTTTTGTTGATTATTTCCCTCACTGTGCAGAAGCTTTTTTTTTTTTATTTAGTTCCAATAGTTTATTTTTTATTTTGCTTCCCTTGTCTCATGAGACATATCTAGAATGAAGACGCTACAGACGATGTCAACAGAGGTTACTGCCTGTTATTCAATATAGTACTGGAAGTCCTAGCCACAACAACTGGACAACACAAAGAAATAAAAGGCATCCAGATCAGCAAGGACAAACTACAACTTCCACTATTTGCAGGATGACACGATACTATACATAGAAAACCCAAAAGACTCCACCAGCAAAACTGCTATAACTGATAAATGAATTCAGTAAAGTTGCAGGATACAAAATCAATGTACAGATACCTGTTGCATTTCTATGCACCAATAATGAAGTGGCACAAAGGGAAATTAAGGAATCAATCCCATTTACAACTGCACAAAAAACAATAAAATACCTATGAATAAACCAAACCAAAGAGGTGAAAGACCTGTACTCTGAAATCTATAAAACACTGATAAAAAAAATTGAAGACAACACAAAAAAATGGAAAAACATTCCATGCTCGTGGATCAGAATAACAAACATTGTCAAAATGTCTATACTTACCCAAAGCAATATACACATTTAATTCAACCCCTATCAAAATAGCAACAGCATTTTTCACAGAACTAGAACAAACAATCCTAAAATCTGAATGGAACCACACAAGTCCCCACATAGGCAAAGCAACCTTGAAAAAGAAAAACAAAGCTGGAAGCATCACAATTGCAGACTTCAAGTTATATTACAAAGCTGTAGTGATCAAAACAGTATGGTACTGCACAAAACAGACACACAGATCAATGTAACAGAACAGAAAACCCAGAGATGAACCCACCACAATTATATGGTCAATTAATCTTCAACAAAGCAGGAAAGAAAATCTAATGGAAAAAAGACAGTCTCTTCAAAAAATGGTGATGGGAAAACTGGATAGCAACATGCAAAAGAATGAAACTGGACCACTTTTTATACCATACACACACACACACACACACACACACACACACACACACACACAGAAAAACTCAAAATGTATTAAAGCCCTAAATGTGAGGCCTGAAATCATAAAAATCGTGGAAGAGAGCACTGGCTACAGTAACCTCCATTGACATGGCCTGTAGCAACTTCAGCAAACTCGACACCCAAAAAACAAATAACCCAGTTAAGAAATGGACATTTTTCAGGGGTGCCTGGATGGCTCAGTCAGTTGGGTGTCCTACTTCAGCTCAGGTCATGATCTCACAGTTTGTGGGTTTGAGCCCTGTGTCGGGTTCTGTGCTGACAGCTCAGAGCCTAAAGCCTGCTTTGGATTCTGTGTCTCCCTCTCTCTCTGTCCCTTCCCCTGATTCACACACACACACACACACACACACACACACACACACACTCTCTCTCTCTCTCTCTCTCTCTATCAAAAATAAACAAACATTAAAGAAAAAAAGAAATGGACAATTTCCAAAGAAGACATCCAGATGGCCAACAGACATACAAAAAAAAATGCTCAACATCACTGCTCATCAGGGAAAGGCAAATCAAAACTACTATGAGACAATACCTCATACCTCTCAGAATGGTTAAAATAAAAAATGTAAGAAACAACAAGTGCTGTCGAGGATGTGGAGGAAAAGGAATTCTCTTGCATCATTGGTGGGGTTGCAAACAGAGGCAACCACTCTGGAAAACAGTATGGAGGTTCCTCAAGAATTTAAAAATAGAACCACCCTATGATCCAGCAATTGCACTACTAGGTATTTACCCAAAGAATACAAAATTACTAATTCAAAAGGATACATGCACTCCAATGTTTATAGCAGCATTATCTACAGTAGCCAAACCATGGTAATAGCCCAAGTGCCCATCGACAGATAGATGAGTAAAGATGTGGTGTATATATACAACAGAATATTACTCAGCCATAAAAGGGAATGAAATCTTGCCATTTGCATTGGCATGGATGAAGCTAGAAAGTATTATGCTAAGTTGAAAGAAGGCAGTCAGAGAAAGACAAATACCATATGATTTCACTCATATGTGGAATTTAAGAAACAAAACAAATGAGCAAAGGGAAACAATAAAAGAGAGAGAGGCAATCCAAGAAACAGACTCTTAAGTATAGAGAACAAACTGATGGTTACCAGAAGAGACGTGGGTGGGAGACAGATTAAATAGGTGATACAGATTAAGGATGGTGCTTGTGATGAGCAGCAGGTGCTATATGGAAGTGTTGAATCACGAGCCTGTGTACCTGAAACTGATATTACACTGTATGTTAGCTAATTGGAATTTAAATAAAAACTTAAAGAAAAAAAATTATCACATCTATCCCAACCTTCTGCAACCACCACCCTAATTGGTCAGCAGCTACCAACATCAAGGCAAAACCCTCCACCTGCCATAGATTATAACTCACTGAAAGTTCAACTGATCATTAGCAATTTTTGGCAATAAAGGGTTTTTAAGTTAAGGAAGTGCATTTTTTAAGATATAATGCTATCGCACACTTAATAGACTACAGTGTAAACATAAATTTTATATTCACTGGGAAGCCAAAAAGTTCATTTGACTTGCTTTATTGCAATATTGGCCTTATTGTGGTGCTCTGGAACCAAACTCACAGTATCTCTGAGGTATGCCTGTACATAAATATTTCAAATTTCAATTAGGTCCTTATTCTCAGACATTACTGACAGGAGTATCAATTGGTTGAATCTCATGGAATATCAATAGCTATCAAAAGTACAAATGAAAAAATCTTTTGACACAGCATTTTTCTTCTAGGGACTTTTTAATATATATATTATTACACATGTGAAAAATAACAGATGCAAGAATATTCCCTGTAGGGGCACCTGAGTGGCTCAGTCAGTTAAGCGTCCAACTCAATTTGGCTTGGGTCATGATTTTATGGTTCATAGATTAAGACTCACATCTGTCAGTGCAGAGCCTACTTGGGATTCTCTCTCACCCTCTCTCTCTCTCTGTCCCTCCTCTGCTAGAGCACACTGACTCCCAAAATAAATAAATAAACATTTTTTTAAAAAAGAATATTCCCTGCAGTCTTACAGAAATAGCAAAATAATCAAAAGGAATGAAATGCCCATCAAGAAGAGGCTGCTTAAATAAATTATGGCATATCCGTAGATGTGGACACAATAAAAGGAAGTGTACTGATACAGAATAAGCTCCAAAATATATAAAGTGAAATAAAATACAATACAATACATTTAGTTTACGTAACCCAAATTGTGAAAATTTAAATTCTAAAGCTTCTAGAAAAAAAATATAGAAGAAAATCTTCCTGACTTAAGGGCAAGTAAAGATTTCTTAAACAGGACATAAAGGACAGTAACAAATAAATGGAAAACATTAATTTGATTTAAAATTAAAAACTTCTCATCAAAAAACATCATTATGATACTAAAAAGGCAAGCCCATAGACGGGGAGAAAATATCAGCAATACGTTTATCTGGCAAACACTTGTACCCAGAATACAAAAAGAAATCCTATGAATCAATGAGAAAAAAAAAAAGTAACGCTCCAAAAAAAAACAAACAAACAAAAAAACAGAAAAGATTCTAACACATAGTTCAAAAGATATCCAAATGACCACTAGCAATATGAAAAAATTGTATATCATTACTCATCAGGGAAATGCAAACTCACACCACAATGAGGTACTACAGCATACCCACCAACATGACTATAGCTAAAGAGACTAGCAATGGCAAGAGTTGGTGAAGATAATTAAAACTTCCACTCATTGCTGGCAGAGTATAAACTGGTACCATTCTGGAAAACTGGTAGTCTACTAAAGCTAAATGTATCTCTAACCTATGATCCATCAGTCCCACTCCTAGGTATATATCCAAGATAAAGGAGTGTGAATGTCCAAAAAAAGACATTCAAAAGAATGTTCATGGGAGTTTTATTCATAACAGGCAAAACCTGGAAACAGCTCAGATGTTCATTAATAAAACAGTAGATAAATTGTGATATATTCAACCAGTGAAATACTGTATAGCAGTAAAAACATATCAGTAATGCACACAATTGAATGAACCTCAAAACATTATGTTGAGCAAAAGAAGCCAGACATTAAGGTACTCCTTTACAATATGATTCTATTGATAGATGTTTAAGAAATAAAATAGTCCATAGAAGTGAAAACAGTGGTTAGGAGAAGGTGGTATTACAATATTGTATTATTGTAATATTACAATATATTTGTAAATCATTAAGCCATACCCTCAAGGGGTGCCTGGGTGGCTCATTCGGTTAAGCATGCGACTTTGGCTCAGGTCGTGATCTCACAGTTCGTGAGTTGGAGTTCCACATCAGGCTCTCTGCTGTCAGCATGGAGTCTGCTTTGGATCTTCTGTCCCCCTTACTCTCTGCCCCTCCCCTGCTGGCTTGCTCTCTCTCTCTCTCTCTCTCTCTCAAAAATAAACATTAAGGGGCGCCTGGGTGGCGCAGTCGGTTGAGCTTCCGACTTCAGCCAGGTCGCAATCTTGCGGTCGGTGAGTTCGAGCCCCACGTCGGGCTCTGGGCTGATGGCTCAGAGCCTGGAGCCTGTTTCCGATTCTGTGTCTCCCTCTCTCTGTGCCCCTCCCCCGTTCATGCTCTGTCTCTCTCTGTCCCAAAAATAAATAAACGTTGAAAAAAAAAATAAATAAATTTAAAAAAATAATAATAATAAACATTTAAAAAATAAACCATACCCTTAAGATTTTTCACTAGTATAAATTATACCCCAGCTTTTATGGGATTTTAAAACATCGAGAAAGTATAGTACCAACTGTGTTTCTTCAAAGCTAAGGGAAGACTATTTTGCTTATTTTTTTATTAAAATTTTTTAATGTTTATTTATTTTTGAGAGAGAGAGATAGCATGAGCGGGGAAGGGGCAGAGAGAGATGGAGACACAGAATCTGAAGCAGGCTGCAGGCTCTGAGCTGTCAGCACAGAGCCCAATGCGGGGCTCAAACCCACGAACTGGGAGATGTGAGCCGAAGTCAGATGTTCAACTGACTGAAGCACCCAGGTGCCCCTATTTTACTTATTTTTGAACAGAGTTTCTCTGAAAGGATGCAAGGAAAAGTGGTAGCACTGATTGTTTCTGAGGAGGACAAGACAGTCGGATTTACATTGAGGAAAGGAGATTTACACTGTAGACTCTTAAATTTAGGGTGGCAAAGACAAGCCTGGTTTACACCCCAATGTTATTATGTAAAAACCCTCTTCCACTCTTAAAAGAGTCCTGGTTATAGTTAAATTATATGGTCAACATATTCACATGTCTTGTAGATTTAGTATATGAATGTATTACATCTTCAAAATAAAATACAAACTGAATGTAATACAGTGCCTTTGGACAGCACCGTAAGAGCATTTTCTCTTTATGCCATTATTTGTGCTTCCTTGGCTTTCACTTAATTTTTTTTTAATGTTTACTTTTGAGACAGAGACAGAACATGAGCAGGGGAAGGGCAGAGAAAGAGGGAGACACAGAATCTGAAGCAGGATCCAGGCTCCGAGCTGTCAGCACAGAGCCTGATGCAGGGCTTGAACCCACGAACCATGAGATCATGACCTGAGCCAAAGTTGGCCGCTAGACCGACTGAGCCACCCAGGTGCCCCAAGTGCTTCCTTTGGTTTTAAAAGGAAAGATAAATATCTAAGAAGCATTGCTTGTGAACCTCATTTTATCAATCCTGCACACTTGAGACAAACTAATCTGAAGTACAGCTTTCATCACATCATACCCCTTCAAAAACCTCCATAACTCCACCATGAGCAAACAACATCCCAACTTCTTCGCTTGAACTTAGACTTTGCAAAGTAGCACCTTCACCACTTTTCTCCCACTCTTCTGAAACCTTAACTCAGCTCTTCCATACCTAGCCCATATATTTGCCCTACATAAGCCTGATTCCATCCTGCTTCTCTGTCTTTATCCACTCTGATCTCCATTACGAACGTCTCCATCCATCTGAATGCTATCCACTTTCCCAGGTGGCCTTCAACTCAAATCTTGCCACTTTCTTCAAGTCCTGCTCTGAGCCACACTTATATTTTACTTCAAGTTAGAGTAAATTCTCTACAACAGATTCCAAGTGAGCCATAAATTGGCTTTTGAAGAATTTATTAGTTACATTTAAAAAAAGAAAACATTTTTAGAGTACCTATTGTTCTGGGCACTAAGACATCAGGTTGAATAAGAGGCTGTCCCCACCCTGGAAGATCTCTCAGAAACAGCTGACAACTGCTCCCATACCAACTGGTCCTCACATATCTGCCATTCTCAGCTGCTTGCAAAGCACTTAATGCACGATCAACATCCCACATACAGACACACACACCCACACACATACACATTTCCCAACCCAGGCCTCTAGGATCATAAAACTCAAAGGCTTTCAAAAGTTGCTTCTCCGGAAGAAAAAGTTAGAGATCCTCTATCTTACAGCTCTCTATATTGTCTGCTACAGAGCATTCCACTTAATTTTATGCATTTTCTATTCTTTTCTAATTTTTCCGTAAGTATATGTTGAATCTAGTCAATCAAATTGTTACTTATAGAGTAAGATACTAAACTTATGATATCTAATACAATACTATACACATATGGTAAATACATCATTGTTCATTGACCGATTAAAATAATCCATCTTGATGTTTACGTGTACTATAAATTATAGGTGAATTATTACTCAGAATACATGTTACATATTTATCAGTCATCTACTTTTCAAAATCTCATACTTATTGGTTTTGTTCCCAACCCTTCTCCAATTCCCTATGCATGAAAAAAAAAAAAAGATAGACGGATAGATAGATACCTGTTTTGAGTAATGACTAGTTAGCATACAGCCATGAACATGAAAAAGATAATAGGATTTTGTTTGAAGTACAAGATTATAATTTAATCATAATATATAGACCTTAGTAAGTCATTGGCTTCTGTCAGAGGCTATCAAAGAATATCTGCTGCCTACTTTCAGTGCAAAGGGGTTTTTAATAATAATACCTCATATAATGTTTCCAAGTGTTTCTCAAACCATCTCCATCAGAAACATTTGAGGTCATCATTAAATATGCATTAATTGGCACAAAAACAGACACATAGACCAATGGAATAGAATAGAAACCCCAGAACTAGACCCACAAACATATGGCCAACTCATCTTTGACAAAGCAGGAAAGAACATCCAATGGAAAAAAGACAGTCTCTTTAACAAATGGTGCTGGGAGAACTGGACAGCAACATGCAGAAGGTTGAAACTAGACCACTTTCTCACACCATTCACAAAAATAAACTCAAAATGGATAAAGGACCTGAATGTGAGACAGGAAACCATCAAAACCTTAGAGGAGAAAGCAGGAAAAGACCTCTCTGACCTCAGCCGTAGCAATCTCTTACTCGACACATCCCCAAAGGCAAGGGAATTAAAAGCAAAAGTGAATTACTGGGACCTTATGAAGATAAAAAGCTTCTGCACACCAAAGGAAACAACCAACAAAACTAAAAGGCAACCAACGGAATGGGAAAAGATATTTGCAAATGGCATATCGGACAAAGGGCTAGTATCCAAAATCTATAAAGAGCTCACCAAACTCCACACCCGAAAAGCAAATAACCCAGTGAAGAAATGGGCAGAAAACATGAATAGACACTTCTCTAAAGAAGACATCCGGATGGCCAACAGGCACATGAAAAGATGTTCAGCGTCGCTCCTTATCAGGGAAATACAAATCAAAACCACACTCAGAAAATTAAAAATAGACCTACCCTATGACCCAGCAATAGCACTGCTAGGAATTTATCCAAGGGACACAGGAGTACTGATGCATAGGGGCACTTGTACCCCAATGTTCATAGCAGCACTCTCAACAATAGCCAAATTATGGAAAGAGCCTAAATGTCCATCAACTGATGAATGGATAAAGAAATTGTGGTTTATATACACTATGGAATACTACGTGGCAATGAGAAAAAATGAAATATGGCCTTTTGTAGCAACGTGGATGGAACTGGAGAGTGTGATGCTAAGTGAAATAAGCCATACAGAGAAAGACAGATACCATATGGTTTCACTCTTATGTGGATCCTGAGAAACTTATCAGGAACCCATGGGGGAGGGGAAGGAAAAAAAAAAAAGAGGTTAGAGTGGGAGAGAGCCAAAGCATAAGAGACTGTTGAGAACTGAGAGCAAACTGAGGGTTGATGGGGGGTGGGAGGGAGGAGAGGGTGGGTGATGGGTATTGAGGAGGGCACCTTTTGGGATGAGCACTGGGTGTTGTATGGAAACCAATTTGACAATAAATTTCATATATAAATTAAAAAAATAAATAAATAAATAAATAAATAAATAAATAAATATGCATTAATGATAAGCCCACAAATCAGTATCTCTAAGAGTGGAGATGAGAAAACTACAGATATACCAAGCACTTGCTGACTATTTTTTATACTATCTCACATTACACACAATTTTGTGCTTTTATGTTTTATAAGAGATATTTTATTTGCTTAATCTAATACCTTGAAGAGAAAATATGTGAGTATCACTTCGAGGTGCACTTCACTGAAACACAGAGAAGCTAGGTGATATGTTCAAGGTCACACAGCACAGTGCCAGATATTCATTTATTCATTCATTCGACATGTATTCATTAAGTGCTTACCAAGTGCCAGACTGCTCTAGGCAGAGATACAGCAGTGACCAAGCAAAGACCATGGTCTTATGAGGCTTATTATTCTCTTGGGCACATTTTAGGCAGCCAGTAAACATTACACAAGAGAAATTAGATACAGTCAGGCCTCCAGACTCTTAATCAAATGCTTTCTCCCTACAACGCATGATTGATTCACTAACTGTAACATATCATATCATGTAGCCTGTGTAGGCAAAATGCAAATACAATAAAAATCAAAATTCATTCTTCAGGCAGTATGGAGAGTGGATATAGTGTCAGGGTGTAAGGAGTAAAGGAAATCTGGGTTAAAAGTCTGGCTTTTGCGCTTCATATACCATGACAGCACTCTGGACAAGTTATCTAACCGTTTAAGCTTTTGTTACAGAATTTATCAATGCCTACCTAGAAGGATTGATGTGAGGATCAAAACCTGTAACAGCGTATGTAAAGCATCAAGCATGGGTCCAGGAGAGTGCAGGCATTGGTTAGCTTTTCCTCCACAATCAAATATGAATCTTATCTGACAACACCACAGCATGCCTAACCTAAAAGGCCAGATTTGAGATCTAATGGAAGTCAACTGTAACTGGTTTGCTTAAATTTCATCATAGAGACTGCTTTCACAAATTTTATCCTACATTCTATACTTAGGTGATACCCCGTTGGGATAAAAAGCGCAATATTATCCTGTTATTTAAAAAAAACATGCAGGGCGCCTGGGTGGCTCAGTCAGTTGAGTGTCCAACTTTGGCTCAGGTCATGATCTCAGGCTTGTGAGTTCGAGCCCTGCATCGGGCTCTGGGCTGACAGCCCAGAGCCTGGAGCCTGCTTCAGATTCTGTATCTCCCTATCTCTGCCCCTTTCCCAGTTCACACTCTGTCTCTCTCTCTCTCTCTCTCTCTCTCTCTCTCTCTCAAAAATAATTAAACATTTAAAAAAGAAAAACATGCATTTTGAGGTTTTATTATCATGATGCTAGTCTATATATTAGGAACATCACTTCATTTTCTAGGAAGAATTATATCAGATCACCACTTAAAAAGTGTGTATATATAATAATGTATCTTCTCTTTTTATCAAACTGTTAAGTAATATAATAAGACCCTAAAGACTAAGTTCAGCTACCATGTCCTACCTCTCCAACCTAATTTTTCCCCATCTTTGTCAGCTCACAACAATCCAATGACACTGGCATTCTTTTGGCTCCTCAAACGTACCAGACTCTCCAGCATTTAGACACCAGCACTGGTCACCAGGCTGATGCCTAACTGGGTCGCACCTTATACATCGGGTCCTCAGAGAAGCCTTCCCTGACCAACCATCCCGACAGTGTTAGGCTGCACAGTGTAGGGTGATGTGGTGAAGCCTCAGGACAATGATACATGATAGAGAAGCCTGGGTTCCATTCAGTCATCTGACAAGGTAGATAAAAGTTCACGAGCAATATGATATAACTGGCAATAATGCATCTGCATTGGCTAGTTGAAGATATCAGCCAGAGCTTTTGGAAGTGTTCCTTCCTCTGCCAAGGGTATAAAATATTGCTGACAACAGGGAGTACTATTACAGGGAACTCCCAATGTGGCCTAATTCTCTCCACTTCTGCTTTTATTCTTTGCTGCAAAACACATTTTGCAGAGAACTTTGGAAGTACACTATTATAATGGTCTGAGGCACACTGTTGTATATGTTAATAGTATATAGAGCCCTTTTTCAGAGTTCTTTTTATTTGTATTTAATGTTTACTTTCTGCTAATGTTTGTTTTCTCCACTTAAGGACTGGGCCCCCCCCCCCCCGCCGCCGTTGTCTGCTTTATCACCAGTGCCTGCCAGTTCCCAGCATAGAGAGGGAACATGTGCAATAACCATTCACTGGATCGATTAATTAAGATATAAAGATGTGTCCGTGTGAAAGAAAGAAATACAGTATATGGAAGTTAAGTTTACCTAATACATGTAAAGTACATAAAGTAATGCTGGGCACTTAGTAAGCACTCAATGAATGTTGTCTTTATCTGCTTAGCTAGAACAAAAACCTCCTAAGTAGGATAACAGAAGACAGAACAGCTGTTAGTGACTGACAAATACTAAGGTTGAGCACATGCTGGGTGGTTACCCCTGTCAGAGTATATATCACAGTGCACTAAAGGAACCAGAGTAATGCTTCACAACAACTGTTTTTATTTCATTTTAACATGTGAATATACAAATTTAAAAGTCCAAGATCCAGGGCGCCTAGATGACTCAGTCAGTTAAGCGTCTGACTCTTGGTTTCAGCTCAGGTCACGATCTCAAAGTTCATAGAATCAGGCCCTGTGTTGGGCTGCGCTGAGCATGGACCTTGTTTGGGATTCTCTCCCTCCCTCTCTCTCTCTCTCTCTGCCCTGCCCCCACTCTCTGTCTGTCTCTCTCTCTCTCAAAATAAATACATAAACATTAAAAAAAAAAAAGAAAGTCCAAGATCTTTTCACATATTCATTGTTGAGTTCACTACTCTTAAAACAAAACCACCCACGATAATAAAGTCTTGTACACATAAGCACTTCTATGGGATAGAGCAAAAAGATATATCCATCCTCCATTCTCCTGGCGGATGGAAAGAAAACTGGTGCCCTTAAATATTTTAAGAAAAGGCTATACACATTTTTCTTAGACTTGTGAAAATGAAACAGGCAATAAAAGCAACAAATACTTGTATCTCAAGACACTGAAATCCCAACAGCTGCTTTAAAATTAATAAAAAGAAGGAAAGGCAGCAAAAGAGAAGACTCAAGGTCACTCTGCTTCCGTTTAACCCAAAACTGCAGGAATATTTCCTAAAGAATTCACTGACTAAAGTGATTCAGGGAAGGAACACCTAACTGGGAAAAGGTTTTAGACCTACCAATCCAATCTGTTTTGGAAATGGATGTCTTTAATTATTTTTATTTATTAGACTTTCACACTTTTTTTTAACTTCCACACCATTCTTACCGTTTTCTCACAGAGTCCATTTTCTAAGAGCCTTCAAGTCAACCAAACACATTTTAGTCATCTCTACATTTTTTAGGAAATTCCCAACCTATTATTAATAAAGAGGGTTTGTTATAAAATCAAATAATTCTCCCACTGTCAGAACCTAATGTATATAACAAATCAGACACAACTCCACCTGACGCTTTAAGCAACAAATTTTTAAATACATAACCACTTATTAATACTCCAGAAGGAAAAAGAGACCTTCCGCTCTGTACATATGCCAAATGAAGGTACGGTCTAGTCAGCCATTCTACTTGACAGAAGGACTATTCCTAAGTTACATCCGGGTGCCTATACCAAGCTTGAACAATATAATACATGCAGAAAATGTGTTCATCGCTTGATCTGTTGCTTCTTGCTTTTTTAAAAAGATTGTTATAAAATTAACTCAAATTTAGGCTTATAGGTTAATGAAGAGGAAAATCCCTTTGGAAGAAACAGGGAGTAAATTTATGAATATTCTAAAGCTAAAGAATGATACCTACCTCAGGCCCTGTGATGTGCATCAGACCAGAAACAGCAGAGGCAACAGCATCATAACCAGCTCGCTGAGACAGTGGACCTGTCTGACCGTACCCTAAGACAAGAATAGACATAGTCAGTAACAAGCCGGGGGAGCAATGGTACAATAATGTGTTAAAAACTCTTTGTATCCAGAAATCTTGCAGCAATTTATTACTATTACAAGGCATATAATAGTATCCCTTGAAAGGAAGCAACAAAAATTATTTATGATCTTATACCCCAAAAGGGTGCAAACTGGAAACTCGAGTTCTGAATCCCACCTGCATGAATGTTCTGTCTGGCCTGAAGAGTGTCCTGGAATGTTTTTATTGAGTTTCCAGCTGTTTAAAGAGCAGGAGATAACACATAAAATGCAAATCTCTGGCTTTGCTTGAAAAATCAGAAAATAAGTTCAAAACTAGGTCCATGCAACAATCAATTAGAGTAAGTAACAGCTCTTCCCTTTACAGAGGGAAATAAAATTCTCCAATTTGCCTTTCCTCCACCAGTCTTACTCCTTTATGCCTAAGCCTAATTCACTCCCAGACTCCAATCATATATGTTATTCTTGTTCTGTACAAGCCAATAATACAAAGTAAAATAAAACAATAAACCAATGTCCCTCTGGAATCTGTTTACATATTTTCTCAGGTATGCAAAAATATATACACAAATGATGATTAAAAACTTTGAACATAAATAATATGATTGCATGACCTAACAGTGTGTTCTAAGATTACAAACAGAAGGTGAAGGTATTATTTTTTTTTCCTCCAGCAAAAATCAAGAAAACACAAGAAATAGTTTCTCCTGCTCTCCTAGGTTCCTAAGTCCTGGCACTTATTCTTGAATAATAAAGAGTATTTCAGGTGCTACATGAATCTGTCTCCAAATACCATGTTATCAACCAAAGAGTGAACACATGAAAAGCCTTCCAGATCCGTAAGCTATTAGCTGAAATTTCCTGTATACCTTACTTTAGAAACCCAGAAAGGGGTGCCTCAGGGCCTTTGCTTGCCTCTCCAGTTACCTGGGACATTCTCCCTCCATTTCATTCCATATATCCATATACATCACTCCCTCACATCCTCCAAATCTGCACTCAAATGTCTCCTTACCAGAGAGGCCTTCCCCAAAGAACGTTTATGAAAGAGCACTCTCCCTTCTCACTCTTAATCCGCCTTATCTGACTATATTTGTCTTCATAGCACTCATCCCAAGATATATAACATAGCTATATGTTTACTGATTTAGTCTGTCTCCTCCCTACCAAAATGTGTGCTCTGGAATTTTTTTCCATCTGATTCACTGCTGGGTTCACAGCATCCAGAATAGTATTCAATAACATTTATTGAATAAGTGAATACTTGTTACATAAAATACATTAAAAGAAGTAATCTATAGCAACTAAATTAATAAAGAAACCAAAGAACTTTTTGTTTTGTTTTTTTTTTTTACCAAAATTGCAATCTAGGAGGTGCCTGAATTTTCCTCCTCCCACAGACACACCAAATGCACAGCTCCACGTGGACTAATTCCCTCTGAGAGAAATCCAGAATTAGTTGTTTGACTCCTACATGGTGTAATGGAGAAAATACCCACATCTGAATGGGCAGGAAAGGCTGAGTCACACACCTGCCATAAACCCCACTCCTGGCACAGCATCATCCAATCAAGAGGAAACTCCCAGCTCCAACTTCTCCTTCAGGAGTAAAAGGTTTGGGCCACATATCACGTGTCCCAACTTTTAAGGCTCCCACCTGAGGGAAAGGCCCCCAAAGCACCTCGCTCTGAGATCCAGCAGGACTAAAGCAGAACTAAAGCAAACAAAAACGAGTCAATGACAGGTGCATAAACACTAACCACAAGCTATCTTCCCAGGGATCAGCACAGAGGGAGCAGGCAAAAACGTCCATCTCCCAGCTTTTCCCTACAAATGGTCTCACTGCATAATTTATAAGCGACCACCTGAGGATTTGGACTGTAATCAACATATATCTAGGTGCTGACTGCAATTCTACCTGGAATTCAAAAGAGCTAGTGGTTCATACTCCAATAATAACACCAGGTCACCAGCATCTCTCTGGAAAGAGCTTCTACACATGTCTGGCACCCAGGCTTTTGTAACTATTGCCCAAGGGATGGGCCCCCAGATCACCTGACTCTGACAGCCAATGTGGGTTTACATTCACAAGTCCCACAGTGCTATACCTGCTATAAAGAAGCAGTTTTTAAACAGGCAAACTTTGGGGCGCCTGGGTGGCTCAGTCGGTAGCGCATCCAACTTCAGCTCAGGTCATGATCTCACGGTCCGTGAGTTCGAGCCCCGTGTCGGGCTCTGGGCTGATGGCTCAGAGCCTGGAGCCTGCTTCCCATTCTGTGTCTCCCTCTCTCTCTGCCCCTCCCCCATTCATGCTCTGTCTCTGTCTCAAAAATTAATAAACGTTAAAAAAAATTTTTTTTTAATAAAT
Organism: Herpailurus yagouaroundi; assembly: GCF_014898765.1. Taxonomy (NCBI): domain Eukaryota; kingdom Metazoa; phylum Chordata; class Mammalia; order Carnivora; family Felidae; genus Herpailurus; species Herpailurus yagouaroundi. The sequence continues at coordinate 87,226,656 of NW_024412391.1, read as the reverse complement.
AAATAAATAAACAGGCAAACTCCATGGCTATACATCAGGCTCCGCACAGAAAAAGAGCACAAAAACACCTATCTCCCAGTTTCTCCACAGAAGGAGTTTGAATGCATACTTTCTCAGGTGTTGTCTGAGGACCAGCTTCTAATAAACCTACATGTACGTGTTAACTGCTATCTTCCCTTTGGGGACACTGATGGATCTTGGCACACACTCAACCAGCAAAAGACATGAAGAACAAACACAATGGCTTGGGCAATCATAAAGATTTGAGAGGAAACTTGGAGCTCAGGCCAGAGTGATTAATGAGGTTTGTCTCCTATACAAAACTGGTCTTAAGACTGAGACAGGTGGCTGTTTTAGCTAATATATAGAAACCAACACAGAGAATCAAGAAAAACGAAGAAACAGGAATATGTTCCAAACAAAAGAACATGGTAAATCTCCACAAACTGACCTGAAGGAAATGGAAATTACTTTTCTGACAGAGAGTTTGAAATAACAATCATAAAGGCAAGATCAGAAGAGCAATGCATGGTCAAAGTGAGAACTTCACAGGAAAGTAATGCATGACCAAAGTGAAAATTTGGACAAAGAGAGAGAAAACATTTAAAAGTACCACAGAAATCATAGAGCTGAAGAACACAATAACTAAAGTGAAAAATTTGGTAGACGCATTCAACCACAGACTAGATCAGCTGGAAGAAAAGATCAGAGAATTAGAAGACAGGCAGTGGAATACATCCAATCAGAGGAACAAAAAGGAAAATGAGTGAAAATAGCTTATGGGCTTATGGGACATCATCAAAAAGACCAATATACATATTATAGAGGTCCCAGAAGAAGAAGAAAGGCAGAGAAAGAGACAAAAGTTTACTTAAAGATATAGTGCCTAAAAACTTCCCTTATCTGAAAGAAAAAACATGATATCCAGATCCAGGTAGCCCAAAAATACCAAAAAAGATGAATCTAAAGAGACTCACACCCAGACACATTATAATTAAATTGTCAAAACTTACTGCCAAAGGGAGAACCTTAAAACCATCAAGAGAAAAGCAACTTGTTGCATATAAGAGAACTGTCATAAGACTAACAGTAGATTGTACAAAAACTATGCAGGCCAGAAGGGAGTAAAATGAGATATTCAAAGTGCTGAAATAAAAAAATTGCCAGCCAAGGACACTCTATTCAATAAAGCTGCCTTTCAGAATTGAAGGAGTAATAAAGAATTTCCCAGATGAACAAAAGCTGGAGGAATTTATCCCCACTAGACCAGCCTTGCAAGGTATGAAAACAAAAGAGTGCTAACTGGTTACATTAAATTTATCAAAGTATGACACTTTGGTAAATATATAGCTAAATTCAGAAAACTCTAATGTTGTAATGGTGGTGGGTAAGTCACTTATATAACTATAATATAAAAGTTAAAAGACAAAAGTATTAAGAACTCCCATAACTACAGTAATTTCTTTTTTTTTTAGGTTGTAGGTTTTTATTTTATTGTATATATAATTTCTTGTCAGATTGGTTTCCATACAACACCCAGTGCTCATCCCAATAGGTGCCCTCCTCAATGCCCATCACCCACTTTTCCCTCTCCCCCACTGCCCATCAACCCTCAGTTTGTTCTCAGTATTTAAGAGTCTATTATGGTTTGCCTCCTTCTCTCTCTGTAACTTTTTTTTTCCCACTGCCCCTCCTCCCTGGTCTTCTATTAAGTTTCTCAGGATAAGAGTGAAAACATATGGTATCTGTCTTTCTCTGCCTGACTTATAGTAATTTCTAAATAGATACATAATATAAAAAAATATAAACTGTGACATCAAAACATTAAAATGTCAGGAAAGAATATAAAAATGTTTGTATACATCTAAATTAGGTTGTTATCAACTTATAATAGACTGCTATAATTATAAGATGTTTATGTAAGGCTCATGGTAACAGAAAGCAAAAACCTATAACAGCTACACAAAAAAGAAAGAAATCTAAGCATAACACCACAGAAAATCATCAAATCATAAAAGAAAAAAACAAAAGAGAAAGGAAGAAACAAAGCAATTACAAAACAACCAGACAACAATTAACAAAATGACACAGTTAAGTCCTTACCAATCAATAATTACTTTAATACAAATGCACTAAGTTCTCTAATCAAAAGACACAGAGTAGCTAAATAGATTTAAAAAAAAAAAAGACCCAACTATATGCTGCCTACTAAAGACTTCCTTAAACTTTAAGCACACAGATTGAAAATGAAAATATAGAAAAAATATTCTATGCAAATGAAACCAAAAGAAAGCAAGGGTAGCTACAGTTATATCAAGTAAAATAGACTTTAAGCCAAAGACTCTAATAAGAGATAAACAAGGGTATTGTGTAATGATTAAAAAAAAGTCAATCCAACAGGAGGATATAACACTTGTAAATATTTATGTACATGCTTCTAAACAACCAATGGGTCAAAGAAGAAATCAAAAGATAAATAAACATCTTGAGACAAATAAAAATGCAAATACAACTTAACAAAACTTGTAATATATAATATATAAGCAGTTCTAAGAGGGAAGTTTACAGGGATAAATGCCTACATTGAGAAAAAGGAAAGATCTCAGATAAACAACCTAATTTCACACCTCAAGGACTAGGAAAAGAAGAACAAACTAAGCCCAAAATTAGCAGACAGAAGGAAATAACCAAAATCAGAACAGCTAGAGACTAAAAAGATAACAGAAAAGATCAATGAAACTAACATCTCTTTTTTTTTAAATATAAACAAAATAGACAATCTTTAGTTAGAATAACCAAGGGAAAAAAAGAGACAGAACTGAAATAAATAAAACCAGAAATGAAAGAGAAGTTACAACTGATGCCACAGAAATACAAAGGACACAAGAGACTATTATTAACAATTATACAACAACAAATTGGACAACCTATATATTGGACAACTGCCAAAATCTAAAAGAGGAGGGCTTCAAAACTCATTTTACAAGGCCAGTATTATCCTGACACCAAAACCAACAAGGACACTAAAGAAAAGAAAATTACAGGCTAATAACCCTGATCAACATAGATGTAAAAATCTCAACAAATATTAGCAAACTGAATCCAACAGAACATTTTAAATACACCATGATCAAGTGGAATTTATTCCAGGAATGCAAGGATGGTTCAACATCCACAAATCAGTCAATGTGATACATCACATCAACAAACTGAAGGATAAAAATCATATGACCATGTAAATAGATACAGATAAAGCATCTGACAAAATTCAACATCCATTTGTCATAAAAGCTCTCAACAAATTGAGTATACAGGGAATGTACCACAACCTAATAAAGGACATATATGACAAAACCAGAGTTAACACCATACTAAATGGTGAAAAGTTATCAGCTTTCCCTCTAAAATCAGGAACAAGAAAATAGTACCCACTCTCACCACTTCTATTCAACATAGTATTTGAGGACCTAGCCAGAGTAATTAAGCAAATTAATTGAAGAAAAAAAAAGTGCATCCAAAGCAGAAAGGAAAAGTAAAATTGTCTGTGAATGATACAATCTTACATATAGAAAACCCTTAAGACTCCACCAAAAACTGTGAAAATAAACAAATTTAATAAAATTTCAGGATACAAACTCAATATACAAAAATCTGCTGCATTTCTATACACTAACAACAAATTATATGAAAGAGAAATTAAGAAAACAACCCTATTTACAACAGTATCAAAACAATAAAACATTTGTAATATATTAACCAAAAAGATAAAAGATCTGTACGCTGAAAATTATAGACATTAATGAAAGAAACTGAAGAAGACACATTCAATGGAAAGATTCCCCAAGCTCTTGGACTGGAAGAATTAACATTGTTAAAATGTCAGTGTTACCCGAAGCCACCTACAGATTCAACACAATCTGTATCAAAATCCCAATGGCACTTTTTATGAAATTAAAAAAATAATACTATAATTTATATGAAACCAGAAAAGACCCTAAATAGCCAAAGCTATTGTGAGCAATAAGAACAAAGCTGGAAACACCACATTTCTTGATTTCAAAATATATTAAAAGCTACAGTAATCAAAACAGTACATGGTACTGGCATAAAAACAGACAAATAGACCAATGGAACTGAATACAGAGCCCCCCAAAAACCACAAATATATGGTCAACTAATCTTTGACAAGAGTACCAAGAACACACAATGCTAATTGACATTCTGTTCAATAAGTGGTGCTGGGGGGAAATATATATATATATATATATATATATAATAAATATAAATATAAATATAAATATAAATATATATATCTCCACATGCAAAAGAATGAAATGTATCCCTATATTACACTATACACAAAAATCAACTCAAAATGGTTTAAATACTTAACTGTAATATCTGAAATCATAAAAGTTCTAGAAGAAAACATAAGGAGAAAACTTCTTCACATTGCCCTTGGCAATAATTTTTTGGATATGACACCAAAAACATAGGCTAAAATAGACAAATGGAATTACATTAAACTAAAAAGCTTCTGCAAAGCACAGGGAACAATCAGAAATGAAAAGTCTATCTACAGAATAGGAGAAAGTATTTGCAAACCATGTAACCTGATAAGGTGTTAATATCCAAAATTTATATGGAACTCATACAACCAAATAGAAAAAAAAAAAAAAACAAATAATCTGATTTAAAAATGAACAAAGGACCTGAATAAACATTTTTCCAAAGAAGACATAACAAGAGACCAATAGGTACATGAAAGATGCTCAACTTCATTAATCATCAGGGAAATGCAAATCAAACCCACAATGAGATATCACCACACACTTGTTAGGATGGCTATTATCAAAAAGACAAGAGATGACAAATGTTGGCAAGGTTCTAGAAAAAAAAAAAGGAACCCTTGAGCACTATTGGTGGGAATGTAAGTTGGTATAGCTATTATGGAAAACATTATGAAAATTCCTCAGAAAAATAAATTAATAATAGAACTCCGTATGATACCACTTCTGGGTATATATTCAAAGGAAATGAAATCAGTATCTCAAGAAGGTATGTGGACTCTCATATTCAGTGCAGCATTATTCACAATAGCAAAGATATGGAAACACATTGTGCATTTTGAATATATACAATTTTGTCAATTATTTCTCATTTAGCTTGGGAAAAAAGAAAAAAAAGATGGATATGTAAAACAAAATCTCCAGATAAAATTATCACTTAGTATTAAGAAATTAAAATGGTTCAAGATTAAGTTATATTTATCAGTACAGTTGACAAAAAAGATGTCACAACAGGTATCTCCTATATGCCTTATTATGGAAAGTTTCACATAAATAAAAGTTGGAAGAATCATATAATAAATCCATTAGCAACTTCCATAATTATTTATTCATAGACAATCTTCTTTCCATTGCACTTATTTTTCAGCTAAAACTATTATATGAAGAACAAAGTAAAAACCATAAAAAGTCTTGACTCAGGTAAAAACTATTCACACAAAATCCTAGACTCTGCCATGCTGGTGTTCCAGTTTCAGAAACAAAACTTGTAAATTCTGAACTGTTACTTTTTAAATCTTTAGAAAAGCAAAAATGGAAAAAAAAAAGCAAAAATGGGATATGAAGGGAATATAATGGGAAATAAAGCATAAGGCAATATTTCTCCAGAAATACAAAAATTAATACCAAGCATTAGGAGTGAATTTATATTCCAGGGCAGTTAATTTACAACTGTAAAGGGCGCTCTAGACCAGCCTTCCAGTATTCCACACAATAGTTTTTAAACAGCTGGTATCTCCAACATACCAACAGCTGGTATGGTGGAGCAGAGAAAAGCTCCACCATAAGAGAGGAACGTTGGGGCGCTTGGGTGGCTTGGTTGGTTAAGCATCTGACTCTTGATTTCAGCTCAGGTCATGATCTCAGGGTCATGGGATCGAGCGATGCATCAGGCTCCAAGCTGGGCTCCACACTGAGCTTAGAGCCTGCTTAAGATTCTCTTTCTCATGGGGCGCCTGGGTGGCTCAGTCAGTTAAGCGTCTGACTGCAGCTCAGGTCACGATCTCACGGTCCGTGAGTTCGAGCCCCGTGTCGGGCTCTGGGCTGATGGCTCAGAGCCTGGAGCCTGCTTCCCATTCTGTGTCTCCCTCTCTCTCTGTCCCTTCCCCATTCATGCTCTGTCTCTCTCTGTCTCAAAAGTAAATAAACGTTAAAAAAAGATTCTCTTTCTCCCTCTCCCTCTGTCCCCACCCTCTCTCTCTCCAAAAAAGTTAAATAAAAATTAAAATTTAAAAAACCTGTTAGCTCAACAGGAAGTCAAGAGAAGGAATTAAGTTTCAGTCCACTCTCAGGTGCTCAAGAATTAGGAGTCCAAATCCCTCAAATCAATCAAGGCCCATCAGCACAACTCTATATGGAGTCTTCTAAATAAAGGCCTGCAGGAAAATATGCTCAGAAAAACAAACAACAGGCTAAATAAAAGTGCACCAAAATAGTGGCCTTGTGATACAAATTTTCTTGTTCAGTTTACAACAAAGAGGAAGCACAAATACCAAATTACTTTAAATTACAACTTCCAAGTACTTTTTTTTTTCATCTAACTTCTTTTAACTATTTTTTTCTGTGAGCGCAGAGGCCAACATGCAGCTTGAACTCACAAACCATGAGATCATGCCCGGAGCCAAAACCAAGAGTTGGACACTTAACCACCTGAACCACCCAGGTGCCCCCAAGTACTTCTTTTAAAGAGAGATGTATTTGCTCTCATGGAGACAGTAGGGCATACTGAGTCAGAAGATGAGTTTTCAGGACTGAAAAAAAACATGGATCCACATTATAGTTCTGCCAACTACTAAATCGTCAGCAATTTATTTGATCTTCCTGAGCCTCAATGTCCTCATCTGTAAAATGGCAATATTCACACTTATCTCATAGATTTCTTATGAGGATTTTATTTGATAAGACAGCATAAGCAAAGTGTATTTTACATCAAGGGCTAAATACACTTCATTAATAAATATGCCTTAATCAGTATACTAATAATGCAGTAGCTTACCCTTTCCACAACATGTTGAGAATAACAAAAAGAAAACTACCTTGAGGTATGTTGAAATGATGACAATAAATATTCTAAGCATTGCAATTACGTTATTTAATAATACATAAAAATTGGAAAGTTTTGTACTTGAAAGCTTGCATATGTTCGTTTTGGAGAAGAAGCGGACAATAATAAAATATATATATTTTGTAATACTGATGAGGGTCAGGAGCAGAAAAATGTTCACCTTTAGCCCAGAAGGCTGACCTATAGCCTGCGTAGTGCCGACAAGGATCAAACATGCGCTGGTTGCTACATTTATCTTAAAGGGTCTCATGACTGCCTGTACATCCCACTGATAGTTAATATCGAACTGAACGATAAGTATGAGGGAAATCGTGTAAAGGTAGTTTTATGAGTAGAAATTTGAAGAAGACAGTTATGATCTAATATGCCTGGTATGTCCTCTCACCATTAAGCACTAAGCATATAATCACCAGCTTCATACAGCAAAAAGGGGGGTCTTTCTGTCCCCAGGTCCTGTCCCTGTGCTACTTAAATAAATTTCGTAAGTTGCACCGTACAACCTCTCAAGAACTCTTTCTTGACCATTGCACTTGATCAGCCTGCAACAATATGAGTCAAAAATTATTCCACCTTTTCATCCTACACTTAACCTTAACTATCTGAATACTGACTACCAGGACTATTAACCAATATTTCTGACAATAAATATAAAGGGTTTTGTTGTTGTTGTTGTTTTTGTTTTTTCTTTTTTTTATTTTTTTAGGAAATTTATTGTCAAATTGGTTTCCATACAACACCCAGTGCTCATCCCAAAAGGTGCCCTCCTCAATACCCATCACCCACCCCCCCTCCCTCCCACCCCCCAAAAGGGTTTTTTTTTTTTAATTTTTTTTAACATGTATTTATTTTTGAGAGACAGAGAAGAGCACAAGCAGGGGAGGGATAGAGAGAGAGAGGGAGATACAGAATCTGAAGCAGGCTCCAGACTCTGAGCTGTTTTAAAGCTGGGAACTGATATTATCAAATAGTATTTTGTAAAGATTACTCTGTTGGCAATGTGAAGATTGATTTATTAATAATTTATTAAAAGGCTGAAAAAATGATAAGCCTGGGATCCAGATAGTTCTTTTTAATTTTATTTTAGCTTACAATTCCAAAATAAGTATAATCAAAACCTAAACTAAAGAGAAGAAATCTAAGCATGTCAGTTTTATTGCATATTCAAGTAATGGGGTGAGGAAAATTAAGGAGGTTATGGAAAATCAGAGAGGAACGCCACACATTCATTCATTCTTTCTCTCGCTTTCTTTCTTCTCTCTCTCTCTCTCTCTCTCTCTCTCTCTCTCTTTCCCTCTGTCTCTCTCTCTCCCTCTCTCTCCTCTGTCTCTCTTCTCCCACCCCTTAACTTCATTCACATTCATTTTAAGGAGCAACCTCGCCATCTTGTGGCTTTTATGAACATTGACCATAAAGCAAAACACATTTCCAGACCTACAAGCAAAACTGTGAGGAAAAGAAACTTAAAGGGAAAAGATTTCTTCTTTTAATATTTGTCCTGAATACCACACGATCTGGTCTGCCCGCTCCTGGCTTCACCATTTTTCTTCTTAATTATATCTGTGTTTTCCCTTTGTCCTTAACTTACGAGCACTTAGAAAGCAGGAGCTCCCACGGGTGCTTTTGTTTTCTGTAACTCCTATGACACCTCCCACAGTGCTCAACACGCTATCAAAGGTTAACCTTTTGAAGGTCAAACACCCCTCTGACAAACTGGCAAGAAGTTAGAACTCCTCCCCAGAAGAAAACAACAAAACATTTCAAACCCCGTTCATGCACCCCTAGTGAAGAGGCAGGTTAAAGGACCCTCTGCAAGTTACCATTGCTTGCATCTATCTACTCCAGGCCCACGGCACCTGCATCATCAGTATAACTCTCCTGCTGGGGATCAGTTCAAGGACAGCTATGAGGCTTCCCAGCAACTATGAGCTCCAGCATGCGGCTTTGGCCTGATAATAAAAAGAAAAGGGGGGAACGAAACACAGCATCTCTCATCATTAGCCTCCTGCTCTGGTCTCTCTCCCTCATGCTTGCCTCTTGTGTTCCTGGTGATCTTCCTAAAATCTAAATCAGTGTGTCCTACTTTCCTGCCTAAAGCTTTCTAGGGGCTTTCCAAGCCATCTAGAGTAAATCCAAACTCTTCATGTCTGTGTCTTAGTTCTTGCCTGCTCTCTGGACTAATCTCATCAGTTTTCCCACTGCCCTCTACCTTGAGTCCCCCTGTTATTCTTACTGTTCTCTGAATACACCCACAGCTTATTTCCATCCTGGAGACCCTGCAGTACCGAGAATGTTCTTTCTTCCAGTCTTCCCATGCCAGGCTACTACTGATTATGTCATCCTGAACATACCCTCATCAAAAAGGCCTTCCCTAAAATAGACTTCTAGGAACTCCCTAGCACTTTATCATATTTTCAGTCTCTCTAAAGTACTTATCACTATCTGATGTTTAATTTTTTACATGAATATATATCTCCCCTCTAGAATGTTAGCCCCATGAGAACTGTGACCAAGGTGAATATTCTCTGTGATTCCTTCAGCACCTAGGTTAATGTCTACCAGTATCTCAGTAAATGTGTGTTAAACAAATGAATGAATATAAATAAATAAGCTAGGGAAATAAAAATAACACTTATCTTACTACTGGCTATAACACAAAGATTAAATTGTACCTCCTCTGGTAACACCTGAAATAACCTGTTTGGGGCTTGGGGAAAGGAACAGTGTGGGAAGGTCCAGGCAAACTAAATTTCCCAGGTTCAACCGCTGACATTCCCCAAGAGTCCATACATATTTGGCCCCCTCTCTTATTCTCAGTGTTCTAATGAATTTCATCCATACCGTGGCCTCAAACAAGATACTGGCAACACCCTATCTAGAATAATAATGACGATTTACCAAGTTACTATGTAGTAGACACTGATAGATTTTTGTCCATTAGAATCACTTAATTCACATAAGACCCTTATGAGTTAGGTACCATTATCACTTTTTTACAATTATAAAATCTGAGGCTTAAAAGGTTAAGTGACCCATCCAAGGTCATACAGATAAGAAGTAGCAGAACTAAGATTTTAACCCAAGTCTGAATCCTTATACACAAAGATGTTTGCTTGTGTGTGTACAGACATCTCCACCAAAAAATCGAAGGCACCACAAGTTTAAAGATGCCCTAAACAGAAAGTATTACCCCAGCACATTCACCCTCAAGATCACCAATCCAGACTGGGAGACCACTTTTGTTTCACTGAGTGAAACTTCACCCATACATTTACACAACTCCAAAACCTAAAAGTCATCCTGGACTCTTTCAGTTCCTGCCCATGTCCAATTGGTCACTAATTCCTTATTTGATCTGTTAAGTAACTCTCAATCCATCTAAGTCCTTATACATTGCAATAGCTTACTTACTGGTCCCCCGTCTCAGTTTGTTCTTCACATGGCTACAAAGATCTTTCAAATACGTAATTCTGATCATTTCTTTCATTAAAATTTTTTAATGTTTTATTTATTTTTGAGAGAGAGAGAGAGAGAGCATAAGTGGGGTAGGGGCAGAGAGAGAGGGAGGCACAGAATCTGAAGCAGGCTCCAGGCTCTGAGCTGTCAGCACAGAGCCCGACACAGGACTCAAACTCATGAACCACGAGATCACGACCAGAGCCAAAGTCCAATGCTAACTGACTGAGCCCCCCAGGTGCCCCTTAAATTCTTATTAAGTTGCCTATAGTATAAAAATTACTTAGTATGACCAACTGAGTCTTTTGTGACCTAGCCTCTAACTACCCCATACATCTTATCTCCTGTCACTCCTCCAAAACAACTCATATTCAGTATAGCTGCTCTCCAAATATGCAAGGCTCTTTCATTAACTCTGGGCTTCTCTCTGTACGTGCCATTTTACTTGTGATCCCCACCTCCCCCATCTGTCTAGGAAATATAAACCTCCTCAAGATACAGACTTAGTCAATAATGGCTATTATGGACAATAAAGAAGGAGGTTTCAAAGAGGACTACTATCTATCCTGTTGATAAATTCAAAACAAAAGAGTATGTTTAAAGTTAATACTATGGCTATTATCTAGATAGTTAATACTACTATTCCAGCAGCTACAGAAACTCCAACAATATATTATTTACCAAAGAAGATTAGAAGGCAATAAAATATTTTATAGGAAATAATGTAATCCTTAAAAACGTATATTAATACAGTTGGTCAACTGCACAGGTTTGAACTGTGCACGTCTACTTACATGCAAATTTCTTCCAAAAATACAGCACAGTACCATAAATATATTTTCTCTTCATTACAATTTTTTTAAGTTTATTTATTTATTTTGAAAGAGAGAAAGAGCACAAGTAGGGGAGGAATAGAGAGAGAGGCAGACAGAGAGAATCCCAAGCAGTCTCTGCACTGTCAGCGCAGAGCCAGATGCAGGGCTCAAACTCACTAACTGAACCATAAGATCATGACATGAGCTGAATCAAGAGTTGGATGTTTAACCCACTGAGCCACCTAGGCACCCCTTATGATTTTAATAAAATTTTCTTTTCTATAGCTTACTTTATTTAAAAGTACAGTATATAATACACACAACATACAAAATATGTGCTAATCTATTGTTTATGTTATTGATAAGGCTTCCAGGCAACAGTAATTAGGCTATTAGTAGTTAAGTTTTGGATGTCAAATGTTATACACAGATTTTCAACTGCACTGGGGGGGGGGGGAGTCAACAGCCCTAACCCCCACATTTTCAAGGGTCAACTGTATCTGAACTTTGTTTCTTTCTTTGCTCATTTTCTCATGTACAAAATGTTTCTGAATTAAAATGATAGATTATGAACTAATAATTGATTTTATTTTTAAAGGATATTAATTTTCTTATCTGTCCACTGAAAAGGCCTAGAACCAAAGACTAACCCAGTGGCAATGAGCATTCTTAGTATCCAGACTGTGGTCTCTAAATGCCATTTCCTACTAAAAGGAACTAGGATTCATGGAGAAATGGTTGATCCCAGGATAGAGCAGGAAACATACAAAATTTACCTAGAATATCTTGTTTGGCCAGAAATCAAGGATCCTATCAAAGACTACTGGTCATGTCAAAAAAATATGCAGATGCCAACTTGAACTGGCCTGCAATGACCAAAGATGAGACGATTTTGAGTATGAATCAAAATAATAGCTGCAATGGACTGAAACGCATCAAATATGGTAAATTTTGAGAATTCATAATGATATTTTTTTAAATCATCAGTCACCCTTGGAGGATAATAGGGAATAAATTTGTTATTATGACAATTGGTGAATAAAAGGAAAGAATTTACATCTGTGTTGCCTTTGCTTGTCAAATACTAATCCAATAGTTGATGAGAGGATATTCTTTTATGGAAATTTCCCAACCAATATATGAAGAAGGACTGGCGAAATTAGGATATTATCATTTCATAATTCCTAATGAATTAACGGATGTAGGCAATCATCATCAATGGCTTCTAACATCACAAAGAGAGCAAAAGCCAGCCCTTATATGCCTCCTAATGGAACTACACATCACCTTCTGTGAAATACCCTTCTATTTAATGTTTATTTATTTATTTTGAGAGAGAGAGAGAGAGAGTGCAAGCAGAGGAAGGGCAGAGAGAGAGGGAGGGAGAGAATCCCAAGCAGGCCCCGTGTTGTCAGCACAGAGCCCGACATGGGACCTGATCCCATGAACCATGAGATCATGACTGAACCAAAATCAGAAGTCCAACACTTAACCAACAGACCCACTCAGGAGCCCCTCTATGAAATATCCTTAACAAAAAAAAAAAAAAAAAAAAAATCAAACCAAAATCTGAGCAAACCTGCAGATGCCAATTTTTTAAAGAACAACAACAAAATTAAACACATGGGCACCAAGATAAATAAACTGATATTTTAAACAAATAAGTTGTGGGGCACCTAGGTGGCTCAGTTGAGCCAAAGTGTCTGACTTTGACTCAGGTCATAATCTCATGGTTTGTGAGTTCCAGTCCCATGTGGGGCTGTGTGCTGAGAGCTCAGAGCCCAGAACCTGCTTTGGATTCTGTGTGTGTGTGTGTGTGTGTGTGTGTGTGTGTGTGTGTGTCTGCCTTTCCCTGCTCATGCTTTTTCACTCTTAAAAATAAATAAACATTTAAAAATTAAAAAAAAAAAGTTGCAGGAAAAACAAGATTGAGGAGGAACTATCAAATTAAAGAAGATTTAAGAAACATATCAATCAGTTGCAGTGACTAGACTTCATTTGGATGCCAGTTCAAAATTAACAAACTATAAAGAGAAAGAGGGAGGGAATTGGGAAAATTGGAACACCAACTGAATATTTAATAATATTAAGGAATTATAGTCCCTTTTTTATTTACATGTGATGACACTGAGTGTTGATGCTTTAAAAATAACCCTTTTTTTGGATATATTCTGAGGTAGTTAGAAATGAAATGATATAAAATCTGAGATGTGTTCTTAAATAATCAGGGGAGAGAGAAGAATATATGGGATTATAGACAAAATAAGATTGCTCATAAAGAGATTGTGGGTGTACCTCAAGAGTCGTTATACTCTTCTGTCTACTTTCCTGTAACTTTAAATTTTTCTACAATAAAATGTCAAAAAATCAATTGTCAATGATAGGAAATTTTCATTTTGTATGCCTGAAAGTTCACCAAGGCATATTTGAGCTGAATGGGTCTGGGGCAAAAATTATGGCTTTACAAATGAGAAAACTGAGGCCTACAGAAATTAACTGACTTGCCCAAAGTCATAAAGCCTATCAACAGCAAAACTAGAACGAACACTCAAGTTTTCAGTTTCCCAATCGGGTTCTCCTTCATCTAAACAGGAGAGTTTTATTCTATTCTGAAGAATCTTCTTGGCCACTTTCTATTTTATACAATTAATCCAATAATAATAGTTAACATGTACAGAGCACTTGCTATGTGCCAGGAACTGTGCTGGTGCTCTGTACATGTTTAAGTCTCATGAAACCTACATGAGGTATTTTAATTACCGTTGAGAAAAATGAAATTTTGAGAACTAAGTGCCTTACCCAAAGTCACACAGCTGCTTACTGTGATTCTATATATAATTATCAAACTGTTGACATTCATTACTGTGTAACCACTTTTACAAAATATTTCCATGAGTATCAAAAGCGCACACATTGTTCAAAGACCAGAAATTTGATATATTAATCACTAGGTTTGTTCCCTCAATAATCTTTGAAATTAGACTCCTCACTCTATCACAGGGAGGCATCAAAACTGGGTAACTAACTGTATAGCACCCAAGCATCTGAAATATAATACTAATAAGCATATGTTCCTAGTCAGAAAGGGTAAGTGAATTTGTAAGTTAAGCAGTATTCTGCAATGTGGCTAAAGCATACTAAGCAAAATAAAAAATAAAAAACAGCTTACACTGACGATACATGTCTTTATCACAGAATTACCACTTTGTTTTACAATACACAATTTTATGACGTTAATATAAAAGTATGTGTGTTCAAGAATTGTTTCTTATGCAGACATTTCATTTTCCCCAAGTAGTTAACATAACAATAAGCACACAGTAAGTACTTAATAAACATTTGTCACCCAACTGGTGCATATTTTTGTATTTTATACTATTTCATGCATGCCTATGATATTCTTCACATAAACTATCAAATGTTTTTATTTTTATTTTTTAATATAATTTATTGGCTAATTGGCTAACATGCAATGTGTAAGGTAAGTGTGTTCTTGGTTTTTGGGGTAGATTCCCATGGTTCATTGCTTACATACAACATCCAGTGCTTATCCCAACAAGCCTCCTCAATGCCCATCACCCATTTGCCCCCTCTCCTTCACACACACCCCCATCCATCCTCAGTTTGTTCTCTGCATTTAAGAGTCTCTTATGGTTAGCCTCCCTCCCTCTCTGTTTGTAACTATTTTTTTCAAATGTTTTTATAGGATTGACAGGAGTTAGGGATAACTGGGTATCAAGATACAATCCTGTCTATAATATACACAATGTTTTTTTATGGAAAAGAGATCAAAACTCTTCAATAATTCCATCATCCAACAGGAATCTACAGTTTCAAAGACTGTCATGATCATGTCAGTGCATCATGCTAAAAGTGACTTAACTACACCTCAATCACGTGCATACACACACACACACGCACACACACACAAATTATCCTAAATTCCTTAAGACTTATTCAAGTAGGGAGGGAAAAACACTATTACAAACCAAATTTAAATAATGAAAATAGGGGCGCCTGGGTGGCTCAGTCAGTTAAGTGTCCGACTTCGGCTCAGGTCATGATCTCATGGTTCATGAGTTCGAGCCCCGCGTCGGGCTCTGTGCTAACAGCTCAGAGCCTGGAGCCTGTTTCAGATTCTGTGTCTCCCTCTCTCTCTCTCTGACCCTCCCCCGTTCATGCTCTGTCTCTCTCTGTCTCAAAAGTAAATAAACATTAAAAAAAATTTTTTAAATAATGAAAATAAATTGCAGAATTTGTCCTGAAATTAAGAATCCAAATATATTTTCACGGGATCTATTTTAAAGAAACTATATTAGTAGTTACATCCATATCCCAAGAGTCAATATTTTCTATTAGACAAATACAGTTCACATTCTGACAAATGCCCATAAAAATCATTAAAGAACAAACAGAATGACTATTGCTATATATATTCTTCATTTTCATGTACAAAATCAAATTTTAAACGTCAGAAAGATAAAACACACCCTATGAGTTGAAAAGAAAATAAAAATTGAGCCAGACTCTCACGTAAAACCAACTCCCTATAGCTAGATTCCCACACCCCAAACAGCAGCACTACGTCAGACTGTGAAAGAACATTCTAGGCAAAGACCATAAAAATGTTCATTACTGACTTCTTTTGAGAGACTAAACATCATCTCAAATTAAATCCAGATAAACAGATAACTCGATTGAGTAACAAATTAACAAGAATCACCTTTAGCCTTCGTTCATTGCCAAGAAAAAAATATTCAATTAAGTACAGTCTACATCTTTATTTAATAGAGATCAATGAGGGAAAAAAAGGATAACAGTAACCCAAGTAAGAAAGATATCAAATAAAATCCGGTAATCCTTGAACTGCCCAAAATCGCAAAAAATTAAAGTCTTTCCAAAAGTACAGACTTCTGGGTAACCAATGTTGCCAAAATAAGCAAATACACATAGTATTATATGTGTATACAATAAATCCAAAAGCAGGAAAATAACATGAAATAAAGAGGAATAGTATAACATGTAATGACACTGGTGAAAATAATCATTTGTAAAATAAGCTGACGGAAGCTTTTAAAAGTTTGCAGTTATGAAGACGTCTAGTGCTTAGATCTTGGTTTGCAAATACCATTCTCCACTCAATGGAATCAGGGCTCCTTGGAGAAATGGTCAGTTCCAGGACTGGGACAGGGCAGGAGTGGGGGGGACACAAAACAGGATAAACCTAGACCATCTCATGCCAAAACTTCAGAAAGTGCTCAAAAGATGGTGAGCACATATCAAAAGAATACAGAGGACATCTTGAAGGTGTTCCCAGTGGCCAAATCTGGGGCATTCTGAGCACCAAAATATATAGTGAGAATAAAGGATTGGAACTGATCGAATAAAATATGAATTCAAGAGTCAACCCCGATACAAGTAAATAAAGGAAAGGGAAAGCTCTTCCTTACTGTAGAAAGTCAACTAATAAATGTAGAAGGAATGGTAGAATTAGAAAATCACTAACATCATCATAACAATGGTAAACTCAAGTAAGAACTATCAATATATGACAAAAGTAGTGGATGGTAGCTTAAGCAAATACCAGAATATTTACAAAGTCTCAAAGTATACTGTCCCTCACCCATTACAACATCTCCCTTTGACTGTAAAAGAGAAAACAATAACTTCACCCTGTAGAAACTACCACCTAAACCCAATGGTCAAAATTACATTGCTAGTAATAGACTAATCAAAAGCATGTTCCTCCTAGGGGCGCCTGGGTGGCTCAGTCGGTTAAGCGGCCGACTTCGGCTCAGGTCACGATCTCACAGTCCGTGA